>NW_026860023.1:0-48801 GCF_026571515.1 Ruditapes philippinarum
ACGTGGTGACTGCAATTCCGATGCACCAAATCTTAAAGTCAACCCCTCATCCACAAATGGGATAAGGTTAGACATATTATCTCTTTATTCTATATTAGATTTTAATAACTTGCAGTATAGACTGTTTGTCAAACAATCCAAGACATATACAGCAACACAATAACACATGATCAAATAACGTCTTCATTGATACTGTAAACTACAGCCTTGGCTAAAAGTCATTGATTTTTTTTCATTTTCAAAATCATTCGTTCATTGTATTGCTTTGCTGTTTCCTAGTAGAAATATCACTGCACTAAAATAAGATCTTCTTGCCCATAAAGCTATTGAAATGATATAACAAAAACGAAAAGGTAGCACGTGTAAATTTTCCCTGAAGAGCGTCTAGTCAAGCACAATTATACAGATATTTAGTATCAGATAAAGCGGTTAATATCAATATATAATTAAAAAGAAAGCAAATATCTAAGTATTTAACTTTTTTTGCTTTATGGTCTCCATATATTCAAGTTGTGTTTAAAAGCGGCACAACATACTTATAATAAAAGTTATTTACAGTACTACTAACTGAAATAAGTTTAAAACTGTTATACATTCTGGCACACGAATAAAAGTATAACTCATCACTTAAGATTGTAAAGAATGGGTAAAGGCCTAAATGAAAATATATTATTTTCTGTTTAGATCGTCATAAACAAACATGCACATAACATTATTGTATTTAAATAGCACTTTCATGTATTGCATTAAGTTAAAACAATTAACACTAGTTTTATTATCTTTATGATCATATTACAAAAAACAACGGAAATAAAGGTAACATTTATAGCTGTAACTTGAGTTTTTTAAACACGAGATAGGAATTCCTTGAATATGGAGTGTAATAAGGTTACATTGAAATTCCGGAAAAAATACAGTTAAGAGATGTCTTAAGCAGTAACATAAACCCAATCAATTTATTTAAAAAGGAATTAGGGTCAACAATTCTGGTGAATTTTAGGTCAAAGTTAATCAAAAGTGGCTTACGGTAAAAAAAGATTTATTGTTCTTGAAAAACCCTATACAAGCAGATCTACAAAGTCACATTCAATTTATCGGCGTTTTCCATTAGAAATATACTTGTAATCGGTATTCATTGTAAAAGATAAAGATTGTAGAATGATATACTTTTATTCATTAGTAAATTTAATGTCAAAGCATTAATGTTTGTAGTATAACTATGAACTTTTAAATTAATGTTTTATATTTAGTTATTTTTATGAAGGTTTTTTCTGGTGTATATTTAATTTGACATGAAAACAAGTTATATTAATACCTTTCAGCTATTCCTAGGTTTTGAGATATCAAGAAATTTATGTTACTATCGTAATAACATTATAATCGATGCAAAACAATTCTTAAATAGTCAAAAGCTATTTAAACAGATGGATGGAATATAAATAATGACAAAATATACTTTTTGTACGTTACATCCGTAACTGCAATGTAGGTCGCAACATTTTTGATCAAGAGCATCGACATATTAAAATACATTTCTTACGTTGAAGCAACGGCTTGACCTAGCATTGCCTTTATACTGTGCATTTCATTATGTCATCCATGAGCCAGTTAATGTGATACAGGCTGCTAAACTTTTGTGTTCAGTATTTTAAAAAACTGAATTAAATCAAATACTCAGTAATCGGGCATATACTGAAGCTTTTCCAAACAAGAACAAAATATGTTTCAGAATAGAGGTCGTTGTTTCGTCGTGGTTATTGTTGTCAAATGCAATAAAAAAAACCTTTAAACTATTCACAAGTAAAATTGCTTTGTTAACGAGTGAATAAAAGTTGTTTGGATGTATTTTATAATTTACTTGTTGGTATTTTCAATGATAAGTATGCGTTTCCTTTTAAAATAAAAGTACCAAATCCTTCACATACCACCTTATGATTGTCAAAGATTGGATTGAATTGTTCACATAAAGCTTACTTTAACATAGAAGAAATATCACCCGTACGGAAATATCAACATAACTACAAAGAGCGTGACTGTTCTAGTTAAACATAATTAGTGCAATGATAATCATAGCTGTTTGTTATAATATGCCCTTGAAGAGCAAAAGGCGTCATTTTCCTCAATTTTCCCGTTTCCCTGTAGTTATTACATGAAAGAAAAAAATATTATAAGGAAACAAGCCGTTTCTTTGTAACCGTTATAAAAACTATCAAATTTAATCATCAGGAAGTATTGAGTGGAAATTCTCTTACAATAGAAGCCAACATTTGCGGACAATGATAACGCGAATCGAGATATTATCACAAAGAAGTTATATCCGATTTCTGATAAACACCGAAAACATTTTCCAACAAGAAGACAAGAATACAAAAAAGATATTCAATTTCTGTAAATATAACAACTTTTGGAAATATTGCTTGTTATTTGAAAAAAAAATATATATATTTTGCAACATTCCTGAACACGATTTATGGGAAAATATTTAAAATTAAGAGTGAAACATTAGACAAAAGTTGAAAGTAAGAATATTTAGTTACTGCTTTAAAATAATAATTTCTATCAAGAATATTTGGGAGATATTTTCCTGTCTACAGCGATAACGTTAAACAAGGTCGGTATAGAGAATGTCAAACATTTCGTTAGTTAACGTAATACAAAACAGTACCGGAAAGTTGAAATATATACGATAAACAGTTGTAATTAAGAAAGCCTTAACTTTACCGCCTCCGTGGTCGAGTGGTTAGAGTCGATGACTTCTAATCCAGTTACCTCTCTGGCGTGGGTTCGATCCCCGGGAGATGCTTTGGTAGTTTAGCGCGGAGGAAGGTAGTCAAGTACTGGTGTAACTCTCCAGGAACGATGGTTAGGAATTTACCCGCCTATTTGACTGAAATACTGTTGGAAAAAGGCGTAAAATGACACAAACAAACAAACAAAAAAGAAGATTTAACAAAATGGCTGCTCAAAAACTGCACCGTCAGCAGCCAACTCAAATACCACTGAGAATGAAATGTCTACAGATACACCCATTGGCCATGAAGCAGTTTTCCGTAAATAATAGACTACTTCTCAAAATCGATAATTTAAGCCATTATTATATTGCTGCAAAGAAAAAACAAACACAATTGAGGAAAAAAATGAAATCTATTAAGACAGCTACCTGTCAAGGCATTTATAAGTGTTAACCAAATTGCCATAAAGACATAAAAATTGGGAAATTCTGATAATTAAGAAACATTCGCAATGCGTTCATACTTTCCGTTTCTTGCATTCTCTGTGTGTGATATAAATATTTGTGCTTTGATAACAATATTATAACAATATTATAAGTCCCAATCCGCATAGGAATACTGAAAACTCATTTGGAAATAACATGTTTATCAAACATCGAAGGTAGTTAATGGTGCCGTGTGAACATGTTTAAGATAAGTAGTTTGCATTTTTGTACAGATTAAGCAAACGACATTTTGTATACTTTAATGGCTTTTCAGTTTCCGTTTTATACTATCATGAAATATGTGCTTATTTGAGTTTTGTATGCAATTAAAACAATAAACATATACTTTTACTTTTTACTTTTGCACTTTAATTACTTCCAAATGTTGCTATCTAAGTATGTCACGGTATCTTTTCACAAAACAAACAAACAAAAAAGAAAGAGAATGAACTAAAATTACCTCAAATTAAACCTAGCTAAGCGGTTTTCATGGATCGGAAATGTAATCTCTAGATTTACAAAATATAATAATGCTTAAACCAATTGTGTTATAAATTATAAAACAAATTTTAGTGTCGACTTTTTATATCCTGTTACGGATATCAAGATTATGTCAAGAAGCAATCTCGTTAAAAACTTATCAAAGTTTTCATCATGTCACAAGAGACATATTACATTTGGATACTGATATCAACAAGAGTATCGCATGCTGTGTTAAGTTCGTCTGGCAAAGACTATCAATAAGCAATTTTGTATCAATATTCAAATTTTAAAAAAGGACAAAATATTGCTTAAAGGATAATGCAACTAGGCCGACAATTGAGCAATATTATCACAGTCAAGTTATTGATATCTTAAATATTTATACAATTATTCAACATAACAACTTTGAAATTGAAAGGAAGTAATTAACTCCAACATATAGCTTTAAGAATCATATCCCTTGTCTAACAATATTGCTTTGCCATGATAAACAAAGTTGATACCTTTTATCGTTTTGAAATTATTTTACTTCAGGTTTTTTTTATAAATCAAGTTATTTTACTATGTTTCTTTTGTGACAAATCAAGTTAGAAAGGGCGTAAATTAAAAACTATTAGTTCCGAACAATGACGGTTGTCTTACAGACATGCCTTGTCATGATAAATACGTATTGCAAGTTTTGCTTTGATGTATTTTACAGTTTTAAAATCATTCTACTAAACGGACAATTTGACAAAGAAATTAAGTCAAAAACTCTACAACAAATATAGCTTTTGAATTACGCTCCTTTTCTTACAATTGCACATTGTCAAGTGTTTTAAAGTTCATCAAGATATCTGGCGACAGTAAAATGTTTGCACGAGGACAAGGACAACGACAATGATTCCGCAGCGACCGTATGAGCTCGCCTTTGACTTAGAAACAAACAAACGAATTGTTACATCTATTTTATTTATTTATTTTTTACCATAGTAAAACTATGAATCCGTTTTTAAGCTAAAAAGAAAGAAAGCAATTTGCGTTTCTTTGTTTGACCTGTCTTTGTACTTCTTTACAAGAAAGTTAATACGATATATTTACAAATAAGAAGAAAACATAACAGGATGCCTTTTTCGGTAGAAATATGTACAATCATGTTGGTTCCATTCTATTAAAAGGGCTGGTATTATAACAATTGCAATGGCACATTACGATGGGATCATGTTATTTAAAGTCATTAAAGTTGAATTTTCATATTTTTGATTCGCTATGTCTATACAAGTTTTGTACAGCTACGAGCATATCTAAAATGACATTGATGTATATTTATGTGTATAAATGTTAACTAACAATATAAATCGATTTCAATACCATTACACACTTACTTATCAAAAATCAAAAAGACCACATTTCTATAAAGACAGAAAGGAGAGAATGAAGGAAATCATGTGATTCTGCAAAATATCTAATGAATCTGGAGAAGATGTAACAAATAATATCGTTTAAACAATGAAAAGTATAAACTTTGTAAGCCGCCTTACAGAAATAGAAGGTTTAAAATAATAAGTATATTAAAACGATTCCTCGTAGCGTCATATCTAGGCACATATGTTAAAATAACATAATCATGCAACTGTTTGTTTTGAACACGATTCTATCGGAAGCAGATGTGGGAATCATATCAATGTGACATAAATCAAGATTTCATAATTGAAAAATGAACAAACGTGCAGAAGATTAAATGTAATTTTCTAACGTATATAATGTACATATAGTATAATAGGTATTTGTGGTAAGTTAGTGTTATAACTGGTTCTAAAACCAACACAAATGCATAATAAATTTAAACTGTATTGCCTACGAACAAATGTTTGTTGAACCACAATCGCACGATTAATATGATAAAGCATGGTAAACTTTTTGCTTGCATATGGGATTGGTGTAAAAGCAATGGTAAATATTTCATGACGAATGGTGCAATCTGCTTGTTTCAAACCAAGAAACATGGTAACAGAAAATGAAAAAATATATTTTAGTGTTATTAATTGTATATACTTACTAGTAATAAAGAACAGAAAAACTTAACCATATATTAATTGTCAACACCATAGGTGATCTTCTGTTTTATATATTGAACAAGACAGCTTGCATATACTTAAGTAATAAATATGAATAAAACGATATGAAAATAGCTGGCTTTTTTCCTTTTTTCTTAATTCAGATTATTATTATATAATAAGTATGTACTAAATTATTTATCTAGTAAAATCTGAGCCATTCAATTTAGTACTAATTTATAACGTTTTAAATGTGTCTCTCTGAAAATACACAACAGTGTGTTATATTAGCATTTATTAACACTTCCAGATACCTTGATGACATTTTTAATTTAGATAATTCTTATTTTGATCAAATGGTGTCTAATATTTTCATTTTATTTACACTGTCTCGTTTATAGGAACATGGTGGGGCTAAGAGTGAGGTTTAGTGCACGATTAACCGGTTTAAACTCCCCAGCAGTATTTATGCTGCTGACCGTTCCAAGGCGGCGCCCCTCTGTGTTCCTCAGATGTTTGTCTATGTAGTTTTATACTGTTTTGGTGACACGTTTGTGTCTCTTGTTGTTTTCTCGTCTACGGTAAGTATCTTCCACTTTGCCCCTAGATTTTATTTATTCTATTTATCCCCCTCCCCGTGTCTCGTCCCCTTCCCCTGTGCCTTTTGACTTTATGTGCCTAATATTCAATCATTTATTTGTTTTCTTTTAGTTCCTTATAAGTTACAAATTATTTATTCTTAGGTAGTGGTTGCCTGCCCGTGCTCTGCCTTGTGCCCTGTCCTGTATTTGTTTGGGGTCCTCCTGGGCTCCCTGCCACTGACTCTTGTTACTGGGTCAGGTGGGGGCTGCGTTCATTAAACGCCGCCTTTCCTTGATTATCATATTTTAATACCATTCTTAATTTATGAACAACATTTTTAATATGAAAACCTATGAACAAACACATATAATTACTTGCATAAAAGCTTACATCTTCCATCATTAATCTCAATGGATAATTTGTTTTGACAACTGAAGTGATTTTCAACATTTTGCTATAAATCGATATGTCTTCAAGTTCCGTCAAAACGAGCGTGCAACATTTTCAGTTTTGCTTTTATGTTAATTTTGTTTTTTAAGAGAGTTATTAGTGTTTTATGTTTTACTAATACATTCCGGCAAATAGTTACCAGAATATTAGTTTATTATATATAGATGATATTAATATTGAATGAATAAGTAAGAATAATTTTAATTTTTGTAAAGTAACTTTAGAAACGATGTGAGTTACAACAGTAATGACTTGAACATAATGGTTATTGTGAGGATAAATGTAACCAGCATATTTTATAATACACTCTCTGTGTTAACATTTGAGTACCGTTTTTTGTCTTGAAATCTGAAAACGTAAAAGGTATACGTTTCTGAAGAAATATCTTAATATCCGCTTAAAGAAAAGAAGCACTTTAAAGTCCAATCAAACACGAATGAAAGTTCCTTGATGACTGTGATATGAAATCATAAAGGTTTTACTGGCGGATGAAAATATCAATCAAGAAATGTTTGTTGACATTTATGAAATAAACTCCTTATTTGTATCATTAACAAACAGACTATTGCTAAATGTTATGAATGTCCAATGTAGTAGCATAGTGCTTTTAAGAGTAATGTTTTTAGACCAGACAAACAAGTTATGCCAGAGTGGCAAAGAATCATGGCTTACATTCACCCGTCTTTCATGCATGTGTCTTACTCGATTTACAAATCTGAAAAAAAATCTTCTCTTTATTATATCTTCGTATTTATTGTCATAAAAACGTAAACGTTGGAAGTTGGAAGAATCGGGTTATTAATTTTGCCGTATGAACATAATTTCTGCCAAGAAATTTGAGTCGGTCACGTGTCTGAATATCCTGTTTTAAACAGTTATATTTATCATGCAATCTATATTATGTTCTGAGCTAGAGAAAGTTATTCTTAAATATTCATGGACAAAGGAAAAGGCGTTTTTGAATCAAATTTTACTTATAAAATAAATTTAGAAAATTCTATGAAAGGATTTTTCCTAAAACTATACAAAATTTCTTTAACTGGCATATATCTGATACACATAGACAATGCAATTTAAGATGACTATTTTTGAGATTCTAAAGTGGAAACTCTTACCATTAATTAATACAATGTGAACGGAATACATAAATTTAAAAGTCTAGAAGTGATCAGATATATAGTAGATAAAAACATAGGAAAACAGCAATTTCTTGGGCATTCCAGAGACAAAGTTAAACCGCAAAAAATCTCAATACAACACACTTTTATCTTATGAAACAGGAATTGAAGCAAGCAGGTGATCTTGTATTGAGACGTTTTGCCCCTGTGGTGTTTATTGAAAATATATATATAATTTCAGTTACAATATTGGCTTTTACGATTAAATTTTGTTTCAAACACAAGTACTTTTACAGAGATTACAGAGTAACGTTTATATATTGCGTTTATTGTTTGAATGTTGTTTATTTATTGTTTAGATTTATAAATTATACGATATATACGGACTGAAACTTCTTTTCTCCAGGGCATTAGGGTCAAAATTAATATTTTGTTTATTTTCTTTGTTTTTCAATTCATGATTTGTCTTCAAAACCTTATTTTAATTGTTTGGCGCCATATATCAATTCGATTTTGCGAGCATAATTTGTTTCTGGAAATATTTATTTTAAACGGCAAGTTGCAGACTAAATTAATTCCTGTTGTTTTAACCAATATCTATATCCCCTTTTTCTATCATAAAAGATACTGGTACTTGGTCTCATCAAGTTATGTCTGACAAAGAGATTTATAGAGAATTAGTCGGATTAAAAATAATTAATTACACTATTTCCGAAGATATATCATACTTCGTGGTTACGTTTTACGTAATAAAGCACACTATTTACTTTTGCGACAGTTGTGTACATAATATGTAATGGTAGCTATCTAATGCAAATCGTATTAACAGTATAATATAGTTTGTTCTCTCCATAATGTGACGAGCTCCC
This sequence comes from Ruditapes philippinarum, assembly GCF_026571515.1. Lineage (NCBI taxonomy): Eukaryota > Metazoa > Mollusca > Bivalvia > Venerida > Veneridae > Ruditapes > Ruditapes philippinarum. The sequence goes on from NW_026860023.1 coordinate 8,756, forward strand.
ATTAACTTGTAAACTTGTAAACTTCAAAACAGGGCACTGTATTTTATCTTGTTCATATAAGATAACATGTAAAGACTTGAAAGTAACTCTAGTCGTTTCTATTATGTTCTGGCATCTTATAGAATTGAACTCTACCATGAAATTACTAAATTAAGTACTTTAATCTTTATATCCGTATTTGTTCAATTGATTTATTCCTCCTCCCCCACATACACTTGTCGTTATGGCATATTGACTTTTCAATGTGAAAATATAGCAACACGCGTACGCAATCGTGTTAAATTACTTTATTATCTTGTAATGAAGTTATATTTTAGCGATAAAAGGAAATCTGAAATTAAATTACCTTGAAGTTCGTATTTCTAATAAAAACCTTAAACATGTTAGTCATTTTAGAAACTGAGTTGTTGCTATTTGTATTCGTATCCTGGTTAAATTATCTTGAACATGGGTAGTTGTAATTAAGTTATGAGGCAGTTCCGTAACAAATACATTTGTAGAATTCTCGTGAGACATTGACAAAGGCAGCTTGATAAGTCGCATTCTGTCTATTAAGATAGGAATGGAAATTTAACGAAACAGATGAAATTTATGTGGTATATGATCAAAAGTGTCTTATTTATTTATATGAATTGACTTAGTTACTTGAAGGAATTCATGTATTTTTATGTTGCAAACAGATCCACATTATGGCATTCCAATACATCATTTAACCTTTATTACAGGGGATTGTGTTTCCATAAAATTGAATAGCTGTTCTTATGTATCAATAGACATAATGTATTTTTAATATAAGGTTTTAAAGTGACAATTAGGTACTATTATGAATACTATAACTTTAAAATAACACATCTCTAAACAATGTCGTAAAGAATGTGTATACGTTTTTTTGTTGTATTTTAACGCGAACTAGTACTTAAAGATAAAGTTGATAGTTATTTAAACTATAGAACGGAAACGCTTATAAATAGAAATTTAACCGTTACGTCCAACAGTTGATGTTTCAAGCCTCTCTGTTTGTTATTGTACTGTTTTAAATGACCCGTTACCCAATAAAGACCATTATAAATACTTCGTAAGATACGAAACATGCAATAACACAACTGTTTACACTTGATTTGTTGTTGGTGTCTATATTTGTATACAACAAGGTTACACAGCCAGCGCAATATTGGACCATTGCGAAAAAATAAATCAAGCTGGTTTTTTTTTTTTTTGGAATAGGTTTGGTAAAGCAAATACAAATAATTATTTCTATTAAGGTAGACCATGGGTAATGCATTAACTCCACTTTGAAAAGTATTCAAATAGGCTAGAATTACTTGTCAACTACATTGAAATTGAGGGGCGTGGGTTCAAACCCCAGACTTTTGTTCTTTCTTTTTTTCTTTCTTTTTAACATTATTTATTTATCTCTCTGATCCCTTATGGAAGAAAAAAATATTTGATTTTAATTATATAATTATTGTAGGTATTTGTTTCCTAAACAATGCCAAATTTAATAGCAAATATGATACCAGATGTTTTCAAAGTTTATTAAAATTAAACCTACACCGTAAAGGTATCTTTCAATTTGCATGTTATGAAAGGTCTGTAATGCTAAAGGTAATTAGGTTGAGCGTAATTAGTATTACACATGACAACAAATCAGGAAACAAATATTTTATGGATGTGGTTGGTAAGTGTGAGACACATAATGCGATATACATTTAACATATCTGTATATTGCAGATGATAAAACTGTTCTAGAATAAAATATCATTATTCATCAAATGAAAGTTGAAACAAAATCGCTTAAAACTGTTTCAAGATTCTATCCTGAAACATTTACGAAATGTCACAATACTGCTTGTATCAGTATTTGAAAATCTTATGGAGGATGATGAATTTGAAATTCAGTACATAAAATGAACAAAATCTTTTTACAAATCAAACACAGTTGTTCAATTAATTAGATAATTGATCACAACAGTGTACACATATATATACATGTATGAGTCAAATATAATATCGCTTAGTCTCACATATTGAAAGCAATTAGTCTCTTTAAACAGTCGTTGTTGATGTAGAAAACACAAATAGTTTTTTAATGCATGTTTGAGCAACATTCACATAAATATAAGAACAAATTTGATCTTAATTGATCTTTGATAAAGACAAAAACTACATTTGTGTAATTTTTAATTGATTAACATGTTTCAAAATATTTTGAAAATATTACTTTAAAGTGATTGAATCAGATCACGTATTTTAGCACATAATGGCCATATTAATTAACTGAAAGTAAAAAGATAAGTCTTACATGATACATTATCAAAATATGGGTGCAAACTAAATTCTTTGAAGTAAGTATATAACAATCATTTCTTCTTCAGAGTAATAAAAATATTATTATTTGATATTTTTAATATCCTCAAAAAGTTGATATATGTTAGTAATTTTACATTCCTTGCTCCACTCAATTTTCATTTATTACATTGGGAAATGTATGTTAAAACGTACTCGTACATAAATATGACAGAAAATGAATTTTACTTCCAAACTTTCTTTCTCATAACCGGATATTAATTTTCTTTAGCTATAATAGGATAGTTTGTTGTTTTCCAAATAAAGCGAAACCATACTTATATATAACAGACATTTTTGATACAAACGCATAACATAAGATGAAATACCTCCGTTATTCAGTTTTTCAGTGTTTAATTTTGACACCGATTGTGCGTGATTTGGAAAGGAATATGACTCCGAAATATTCTTGATAAAAATTATTATTTCAAGGCAGTTACTTACATACTTATACGAGTACATGATTTCAGGAATGTCGCAAATAGAGAGAAATAGAATTTTTTAACAAAGTTCAAAACTGCAAAATTGAAAATGTTGTAGACTCAGTTTGATTTAGTCTTTTTAAAGACTTCAACTTTATTGAATTGACAACATGCTGTTTTTCTGCATATTCCCTTTCAAATAGCAAGTATCATTAATTATTTTCCAAAAGTTTTTTATATTAAATTACAGAAATCGAATAACTTTCATTGTATTCCTGTGTTATTGTTGTAAACTGTTTTTGTGCTCATCACTAATCAGGTATAATTTCTTTGTAAAACTATCTTTATTCACGAAATCATTGTTCACAAATGTTTACTTGGCTTATTACAGAATTTCATTTTGATGCTCTCTGCTGATTAAAATTTGTTTTCTTTTGAAAACATGTCAAATAAAAGGATTGTAGCCGTAATATAATGCTTTTTCTCTCTCCTTACAACATTCAAACAAGAAATTTGAGGAAAAGGACACCATTTGGTCCACAGTTAAGGGCATATTATAACAAACAGATATGATTATCATTGTACTAATTGTAGTTAAAAGAGAACAGTCATGAGTGTCGAAGTTATGTTCTGTTGTGGATGATGGATGGTATATATTTATTCTATGTTTAGATTAAGTTTTATAAAATTCTATCCAATCTTTGAAATCATAAGGTGGAATGTTAAGGAGTTTGTTCTTTTACTTCAAACAGAAACACATTCTTATCATTGAAAAAAAGTAAATTATATATTCGGTATGAAAGAAATAATAAGTTTTCAATAAGTTTAATGAGGTCTTTTAATGTTTTTAATGTTTATTATAATAAATAGAGGTAACTTTTTTTTACATCTAGTGAATTGTTTCATTAATATGTATTAATATATCAAGTTATACAAATATAATATGAAGTTTTACACTTTTTCGTTATAATAATCATGAAATGTTTAAATATTATTTCATAGCGAGAACAGGGATCGTATACATTTTATTGTTTTTCTCTTCCATTGCTATTTTACAGCTTTCACGTAATTTAACAAAAAAATAAGCAAACTTAAACAAAGAAAGGATAACACGACTTGACTCCAAGTTAGTGTTTATGATTAAATACACTGACGTAAAAACCATCAAGATAACCTTATGTTTGGTTTATTCAAACTGCCTTCCTAACCATTCATATCAAGATGACTTAAGTTCTGTTTTATTCACTATTATATTTCTGTGATTACAAATCAAGTCATATAATGTGCTTTCCTAATTCCATATCTGTGATACCCCTTTTCAAATAAATAACTATATGCAATAGAAAAGCCTTACTTATGGTGGCTGATTTGGGCCATTCGTGTTTGTGCCCCGCGACCCCGCCAAGCGAAAATTCGGGGAAATGTCATTTTGCTTTGTTAGGCTTGATAATTAGATTAATACACCCAGTGGAACTTTGAGTTAAAGACTGACCAAGCATAAAATAGTGAGTATTAAAACTAAAAATTGATTTTAATTCTTAAATAACACATGAAGTACATGTAAATACACTTTATGGTCTTTCAAATGTTAATACACCCAGTGGAACTCTGAGTGTAAGACAGACCAAACACATTAAATAGTCATTATTATAAAGTAACATTCCATTACTTAAATGCTTTATTGTATTAAAAACCGTAAAACATAATTCATTGTATCGAAAAAAATATTAAAGATTGTATTGTTACTAATAGAAAAGAAATAATGATAAAAATGATTATAATTGTTAATTTTATTATTTTAACTATGCAGCATTGTAATTATCTTGTTTAGAAAACTTATCCATTTTTCAAAATATCTTAGGTAGGAAATCATTCATTTTGCATATTTCATTTACTGTATTAACTGCAATAACAAATTTCAATACAATTATATACTAAACATTATGCCAGTAATAAAAATGCATAGAAATATTTGTGTGGATTTTGAAAAGATTACAGTTGCAGATAAAAGCAAAACGTGATGATATGATATAGCCAATATTATAATCTATCCTTTCAGCGTATTTGTGATAAAGAGTCAACTTTGGTTTTTTATAGTTCAATACTAACTTTTTACTTCATTTCTAAAATGCTGCCAAAGCTGCCAAAGCTGGAAAACTTACCGAACTATTTGAATGTAATAAAATTGAAACGTTATTTGCTGATAAAAAGGTGTCTATTTCTTGCGTGAACGATAACTAAATATGTTTCTTATTTCAAATGTTTATTTAAGAAACTGTTTATTTAAGAAAAGGCTTACCACAGGGAATATGTGTACTTAATCGAGTGGATAAAATACTCCTCCTTAGAGTATATTTGTTTGTCTACCATAAATCCATGTCAAGACGAATATACAGTAGATAGTTAATAGAACTGTGTAATCTTTTAAACAACTATTGTATAGCAAGTTCGCATTGAGTATACACTTCATGTATTTTAGCACATCATATTTAACACGAAATATTAAACGTCATGCAGGCACTTGACAAAAGTTCAGTTATGTTTGTGTACATTGACCTTACTTAAATCCGTTTGTTTTAATTATGCAACCCCTTTTTTCTTTAAAAAGGTTGAAAATTATCATTTTACTGTCCTTTTTTTATAACCAAAAATGTTTTGTAATCGTACATATAAAATAGCTCCATAAATTTTATTCTGAACTAATACAAACATATTAATGATATCAATATGTTCTTTGTGAAAGTTTCGTATCAGCGTATAGTCGCCAGTTTAGCTTTATTATATGTGTTTTTATTTTGCTATTCTACAGTGTCGACAACCATCGACATCATGGACCTGTTTGAAGAGATACCAAGGGATGCTACTTCTTTAAAATCATGGTATAGATAGTACAAATGGACAATGATAGGAAACATGGTATCTTATATTATTCATTATGTTTCTTAACGGTGTATTATTGTGAACTAATACACACACACAACTATTTTCATTTTCATTTATTCTATTTAATTATCTCATGCATACCTATCTGCTTAAAATTCCAAACTGATCTATAAAAACAGATCAAATTCCATGTTTCAAAGCTTTTGCATCTCAGTGGAGTATATTTAAATCGGTTACACGGTCAAATATCTGTTCTACACCCACATTGCGATATCAAAGGAAAAACAAACGGAATCTGTACTGGTGTTTTCATCTTTTTTAATGAAAGTTCCGTTGGCATATGCAATGCTTCACTGGTTAATCGGATATTAGGATCCCATATGAAAACCTTAAAAAGTTTTTTATTTAATTATTTATTTTCATTCCGATCACGGACGTTAGATTTATTTTCTAAAAATTCATACAAGATCTATCTGTGGCTTCTTATATATCGTCGAATGTCAAACATTTGATCCTGGCCTTATTTGATCCGAACCTTAAAGACATTATTGTTGTGTTTGTGGTACTTTTAGATTTTACTTTTCGGCATTTGTTTAGTTGGATGGTTCCAATATTTCTACTTGAATAATTTTGAATCACCCTTAGGATATGTTGCCTGCTTTTTAAATTTGTCTTTTGCCGTCATGTCTGTGATATACAGGCTTCATAACCTCTGATCCTCTTTCAAAATTTCATTTTATTTAGTTTCGCCAATTGTTTTCTCGTTTAGGGCACACGCATTCTTTTACTTGGGGACCTTACGCCGCTTTTCACGGAATGGCACGAACTTGTCACATTGAAGGTTCTATGATAACCGCCGTATGAATACATCTGCGGATGTTTCTAAGTTAAAAATTTCACCATTACCATGATTAAATGTTGAATTCTGTTTAAGCCTGTGCTACGGGGCGTGGACGGTAACTTGCATTTTCCATTACAGTCCATGAACAGGCTCAATCAAACCGAGCCGGAAACTTTTTCAATTTTGTCTTGTTGGTCTTTCGTTAGGGATTCTTTATTTCTCTCTATTTCTATTTTAATTTAACATTGTTTTATGTTTATGTCCCGAAAGTTTAAGGAGATGTCAGACATGACAATGTTAGATTTTTTTTCACAATGTAATACATTATTATTTAGTTGAAACAATATCTTACAATCTGAATATATGATATGATAGGAAACTTTTAATCATGAAAGCCTTTGAAATGATATAAAATGCAAGGTTATTGTACGGTATATTTCATTTGTTTATCTATTCATGATATGGAAAACCTTATCTGTTTGATTTATATATGAAATTAATGACACGTAATGGTTTGATTTTGTCAGAAGAATATTTATTCTTGGAACATATAAATCACATAGAGCAATAGGAGATTACTATTGTTTTTGTCTTGACCTACAACGATTTTACTAAAATAAGGCAAGGTACGCATGTACTATTATTTCATCTAATGTTATAATTCTATCAAGGGATGTCTGACAAAGAGATTTATTGAGATTCAGTCGGATGAAAAAGGACCACACGTATACTAAATCTATGTATTACTTCGAGGTTTTCCTTTCATAGGACCATAACTGTCGTGGAATTAGAAGTGTTATTCACAGTTTTGATAGTGTTGTGTTTCGAAAGTTATTTTGTGCTATTTAAATGTTGTAAACTTAATGTAATTTATTAATACGTTGTCAAAATTCATCGTTAACGTAAATACTTCCACTAAATCGAAACAAATAAAACCCATTGAACATCCTGGATTAGTATTCTTTCCGTAGCCTGTTATTTGATTTGTAAAGAACAAGGTTACACAGCGCAACATTGAATCATTGCTTTAAATAAATCCAGTTATTTTTGAATAGGTTTCGTAAAACAAATACATTTTATGATTTCTTTTAACAAAAACTTGCTTAACGATTTCTTTAACAAATGAAATAAAAATGTTAAAGTTTATGTTACATAACAAAATGATGTAATAAAGCACTACATCTTGCTTACAATTGCCGTTGTTTTCAATATGGACAAGGATAACCTACAAGCGACATAAACTTGCCATTTTATATACACCCTGTTCACTATTGTTGTCAATAGTTTAAAATCAGTGTGTCAATTTTCTTAAAATAAGAAGACAGTGTTCTGCTCTTGCTTTAAGTCATTTAGTCAAATGTCTTAGTTTATAGGAAAAGAGATAAAACTTCAATTTAATTTAGACATTACAGTCTATATACATGTTTTGCTCCATTGCAAGGAAGATAAATGTTGTTTTTTTTCTACACAACATCAAAAGTTAAGATTTTTTAAAAACAAAGCTACAGTACAGTCTTCACATCATATGGCGCCACGTTTGTAGTCTAGTTCCATTAAGAGCTTTATATTGTACTTTCCATGTTTCAGATGGTAGAATTGTTTTTTTCTTTTCAATATTTGAGATTCCAACAACTTTTTATTTAACGAAGAGCACCTTTCATGGAAGAGTATTAAACTATTTTTCTTATCCTTATAACAAAATATACATGCATCTGACTGAAGCAAAATACAACATTGATATATCATATTAATGTTTGATGGGAAAACTTCATATAAAATAGTATTGGCCGATTGTTATCAATCAAAATCAGTTTTAGTGTTGTTATTTTTGAAATAGATTAAAAGAATTTAATCTAAGAACTAGCCTTTTCAAATACTCGTACTAATTTCTTTTAGCAAAATGTAACCAGAAAAATAGTATAGTGGAGGTTTCCGTATATTTGCGTTAAGTTTACTTTTAAAGAGGCTTAGGGTAGGGCTAGATTTAGCATCTTCAGACAGAGTATTTCAGCCTCTTAATACCGAGGGTAGGAAGGAGTAAGTTTATAGTTGAGTTCTAGCATGTATGTTAGGAGTGCCATTTGTGTCTCGGCATTGATATCTTGTTTGTGTTTATTGTGTTGTTTGAGCTAATTCTTTTGCATTCAAATTTTGTCAATTGGAGACAATTCATATATTACATCCCTAATAATATCAAACTGATACCTTTATTTTAAGGATATTTTCCTTCTACATTAATCTATAGTAATATCCCTTGTTTAAAAACATTAAGATTAAATACAGAAAAGTTTAAGTCATGTTTTTCATTTTTATGAAACAGACAACAAAAAAAGCCATCGTTACAACTTTTTTTTAAGTGTTGAAAATTGAGCCAGTGCTAGAGTGCTAGAGGGATGATATACTGTTTCTGTACCCCTTATGTACAGACACACTCAAATCGAGTCTTTAGTGTTCATGTTTTTTGGTAATAAATGTTTTCTAACCCATTTCCCAGATTTCCTTTTCTGGTGAAGGAAAAGTTATAAAATTCATTTTTGTAAATATATAGCAGTATGTGTATCAATTGATTATATCTGAACAGTGTTGTGCATGATTAAAGATATGCATTTTCACTTAGCTTTGGCAGACAATAGATTTGACTTAATACGATTTTATTTGTTTGATTAATTTTACCATTTCCTTACAATATATTTCTATAAAAGTAAGCATTTAAGTTGGTCATTAGATACAAATTCATCCTTTGATAAGTTCTTTACTTCCTAGCATCGCATGATTGATTGTAATTTAATGTTATTTATCTGAATGCTTTATTATTTGCCATAACATAATTACACAATCGTCTTGACGGAGTTTTCTTATCACCATATATTTATGTTTCTTCTTTTAGAATTGAAGAAGCATTAAATTACAAAATAATGTGAAATTATATAAGCATTGTGGTAGTTAAGGTAGTTATTCACTCTAACAACTTAAGTGCCATTAAGAAGGGATTTTGAAGGTAACCATATATCACCAAGGCAAAAACATAAGGTTTTTGAGAAGTCAATGGCTTTCGAGATTCAAGTAAATCGAGTTTTATGCACTGAAGATATGTTTCCGTTCTTGTTGAAGCAATATATATTAAATAACTGGATAAGAGATGTATCTCTTTAAAACACACACAAGTCATTTGTTGTATAGTTGTTGTATAGTGCATAAGTACGCATACCTGTTGCTAGTTTTAATTATTAAAGACATTTTATTTGTAAACATACTGTTACAGTATTGATTTTGACCCTCGATATGTTTTGATTGTAAAGTTTCGGACGTATTGTCCGACAACATTGACCTGGCACCTCATTAACTTTCGTAAAGGTCATTGGATAAACACTGGTACCAAATATATCGATATATTTGTTAACCGCATACGTCAATGAGATTTGGTGTATTGGTATAGATGCCGGACTACCGATATGAAGGTCTCTGGTTCGATTCCTAGCATCAGTGTATTTTTTTTTCTTTTTTATTGCAATAATTAATTTGAAAATGTGTTGATACGTCTGGTTTTAAGGTGCCTTTTAAGATTATACAAATATATATATTTTTTATTTCATTGCAATATCTTAATTACAGAGAACGGCACATTTAAAATACAAAACAATGAATTGACTAGTCAATTTCACTGGTAGTGTCTGTAGTACTGCCTATACTGGCGGTTTCCGTCTCTGAGATGGAGTCTTCACTAGAAGTACCGGCAAGGTTTATTATAATTGTCTCCATGTTATGGTCTCTGTAGCAGTCATGTGTCTTGCTTTTCTCTATCACCTTTTCAACATGGTCACATGCTCATCGCCATCTCTCTTCGGTGATCTCACCGAAAGCTGCATCGGCCAACTTCAATAAGACATCCAATCTGAAATATATTTTAAATATGCCATATTTCAGTAGACAACGACGTAGATCTGTAACAATATTGTTTTTTAATTTATTATATAAGTAAATAAAGTCTTAAAATCTTACATTTTCACACGTTTCGAGACAATAAGCATTACATTATATTTCTATATTTCTAATATAGTTCATTCTATAGCTTACGTACCTGAATGTCATATTTCTTACACGGACGATGGACTTCAGCTGGGACCATATTAATTCAATTGGATTGAAATCAGGGTGGTAAGGTGGTAGTCGGAGGATCTCGTGACCATGTTGCCTAATGATGTCATCGATGACGTAGGTTTGGGCAGGTCTGTTCAGATTGACTAGTTTGAGTAATACAGTCTTCACCATGTCGTCGCTGAAATTCACCCCATGTGCCTTTAACCATTCCTGTTAAATAGAATGAAAACATATAATGAAACAACATGCGGCAACAAATGTATTTTGTGAATGACAAAAAATACATTAAGTTATAAGAACTGCATGTACCTTAATGAAATCTTTTCGTGAAGAACTGGTTGGGCATCTGTCAGACTGCACTGAGTGATAACTGGCGTTATCCATCACGATGGCGCAGTGTGGAGGCAGGTTTGGTAACAACTTTTCCCGTAACCACTTCCCAAATGTGTCACCGTTCATCTCAGAGTGGTAGTCACCGGAAGACGCAGATGCTTTGTACATGAGTCTGGTTCCCGGTACAAATCCGTTCCTTGATCCAGCATCAACCACAATAAGGCGTTGACCTTTGTTGAGGGGGCGCTTTGCATCTCTGAGATTCGGGCCTTGCCAACAACTCTTGCATGTGTATGAGGTGTCTAACCATGTTTCATCAACATAAATAAACTGGAAGTCTCTTTCTTCCAACAGTCTTTTCCTCTCACAAAACGCCATCCTCTGAGCAACAACTTTGGGCTTTTCTGTAAGAATCTTTCTCTTGTCAGCCGTCCTCTTCCAGCTGTAGCCCATGTCGCGTTGTGTTCTCCTGAGAAGTTCCCGACTGCCAGGATACTGGGTGGTTTTTCTTAGTACATCGTGTAGTTTCTGCATTGTTGGATACTGGCGACAAACATCGTAAAATTCTTGCACCTTGTTTCTTATCACTGATAATTCAAAATTGTTCACAGGTTTATACTGGCCGCGGCATGAAGGGCGTTTTGGTGACGCCAGCACCTCTCTGTCTCTAGATTCTTTCCTGTATCTAAATACAGTTCTCCTGCTGATGCCACATAATTCTGCCGTCCTGTTGATGAAGGCGTTTCCTTTTAGACGGGTTTGATTTTCAGAAAAGACCCTCCGTTAAGAGTCTAACGGCATTTTTTAGTACAAGCAGGTAGTCAATCGTTTTTACATAATTCGGGTACGCTGAATCCATTTTTTGCTCTACCACGGCTGTACTTGAAGTCCTTGACCTTCAAAAGGTCAAATCAAAATGGCCGCCATTGTCCTTTACCATCTACTTAAAAAAATATTTTTTCTGGTACATATCGTATCGTATTTCCGTTAATCTACATGGAATAAAGTTTCAATTACTTTAAGGAATAATTGGCTGATAATTATACATGCTTTACACATTGACTGCTATGCCGGCCATCTTTGATTTCAAAATGGACACCTTTTTAATAAATATAAGTAAAGTGTTTTTAAACAAATGAATCCTTCTGTAGGAATGAGTATCAAAAATTGAATAATGATATGAGCAACATGTCATGTCGAATTGTACACACTGTGTAGGTATACTGCACACTTTAATTTACATAATTACTTCAAACTATCACAGCTCATTCTTTTGGACAATTAATCTATATCAGGTATCTGATATCCAAAATGTCTTACATAAAACCTGCACATTTTAATTTACCATTAGATGTTTAAGTAATCTTTATTTTGATAGAATAGCATTTGTGTAAACCTTTATGGACACTAGATCATTTTATAATTTGAATGCCAAGAGTCAAAGTCAGTATGTAAATATTTTAAAAAATTGTCTGTCATCTTCACAGGTCAGCGACTATGTCTTTGAGCCGCATGTCTTTGCAACAATATCTTTTGTACGACCCAATTTCAAATAGAAAAAAACAACAACAACAGAATCTCAAAACAGCGATCAAATCGGCAAAATTGAAAACGTTTTAGGCTCGATTTGATTGAGCCTGTACATGGACGTTACTGGAAATTGCACAGTACCGTCCATACACCCTAGCACCGGCCTACGCAAAATTCATATATCAAAGGGGGGAATTGTGGGATTTGGTATTTAGAAACATCCGCAGATGTGTTTATACGATACTTTTTATTGTTGTATTGATATAGCTACTTTATAAAGGTTCGTATTTATCAATCAAACTTTAAACATGCCTACACATGGTAAAAACAGATCATCTATTTATTAATTGAAATAAACTCAAATAAACGGTAAAGTCATTTTAATCTTTATAATCTTTCATCTTGAAAAAAAGTCTCGCAAACATGAACCATAAACAGTCTACGAGCTTGCACTGTCTTAAGGTTAATGAATAATATAGAGTAAAATATTATAGGTCTACCGCTATATTTGATGATAGTACATTGTAGTACATGCATAGAAGATTAGACAGTTAATTGATACCAATTCTGCAATTAATATATTGACGATTCACTGCTGTTTACACTTTTTATTAACACAGTATGACTTGATTGAGCATTTTGTTTTTTTTACTAAATTATGTAAAATATATGCTGTCGAAAAAATAGATCAATACAGAATCCCTAAAGAAAGCCCAACACGGCAAAATTGAAAATGTTGCAGGCTCGGTTTGATTGATTGATTTGATTGTCGAAGCCTATGTCTTTAAATTTTATTTACTTAACTGAAAATACGAGTTTTTTTGCGTTTTGTCTTAATTCATTGGTATTTATTCATTGTCTTAGTTAATATCAACGTCTACATTATAATTATGTCACTTTGCCAAGGACGCTGCACCTTATTCAATCTCATGTTTTAAAATCATTCAAGTGACTAAGATATATTCAAATCTTCATACTTGTTTTGTTCTTGGCTATCTTTTAAGAAATTGATGAGTATCTTATTCCATTATCATGATATAACATATTTTTGATATCATTTTATCTCATATTTTTCAACTATCACCCCATAAAATTACTTTGGTATTTCTTAGTGTAATTTTAGTCACTAAAATTTGTACCAACTATTTGTGTACACGGAAACATCGGTGCCGACTTGTTTCTTTTACACACACATCCGTTAGAAATGGTTCCTTTTCAAAAGCAAGAAGACAAAGGGATTGTTCAATAACGGCGCTCAATATAATTTTATTATAATTGTGATATCAATATCGCTGGGTCATTTTATTTTACAAGGTGATAAAGCAGATGAGATTACGTTGAAACCGACAGTTAATATTTCTTGAAGTATTATGTAGTAAATTATTTTTATTTATTTTTATGTTTTTCATACTTTTAGTCCCATTATGTCAAATGGCAAACGCTTGTATATTATAGTATTTAGATAAAAAAAATTTATTGAATAATGCAGCAAGATAAACCCTATCAATTGATCTAAAATAGGAATTAGGGTAATACAATTCTGTTGAATATGGAGTGGCTTATGATATAAATTGATTTTGATTGTTGTAAAATCCCTATACAACTAGATCTAAAAGTCAAAATCGATTTACCTTTCAACTTGATAGCAGGTCTACTTTACCACTGAAATCGATGCATGTCCAACATCCTGTAGAAATATACATATTCATCGATATACATCGTAAAAGATATAAAAGGATATTCTTTTATTCATTAGGCAACTTAAAGTCAAAATCACAGATGATTGTTGTATAATTCTGAACTTTTAAATAAATGCTTTATTATTAAGTGAAGCTTATGAATGTTATTCTAATTTCTTAACTTGACATTAACAACAAGGACAAGTTACTATCCTGAAAATGCCTGAATGAGATTTTTTCTTTGTTCTGTGGTTGTTGTTCTATCAGTTATTGTTTTTATCAAACAATACAAGTATGTTTCTCGTTTGATAAAATATTAAATTTACTTCAACTTTCGCAAACGGTATTATTTTATGTCTATTACATCAAGAGGGAAATACATTACTTATAATAATCAATTGCAAGTAAATCCAACCCGGGATTATGAGTGTGCCATTGCATTTTGTAACTTTTTTCAGGAGAGCGAATTTGTCATAAGTCTTAAGTTTACGACAAAAGATAGGACAGTTACTTGAAACGGTCTTAAGTGCAAAAACGTTTTCTTCTAAAGTTTGTCATAAGTCCTAGTATAAAGGATTAACCTAGGACTCTCCATGTAACGCAGCCCAGAATCCTTCACCAACAAGAATTGGATTAACTTCACTTACGGGAAAAATCATCATAACGTAGAGTGTGACTGTTCTTGTTTAGTTTAAATTATTGCAATGATAATCATGACTGTTTGTTATAATGCTATAATATGCCCTTAATTGAGGACCAAATGGCGTCTTTTTTCCCAAAATGTCCTGTTTTCCTAAACTTATCACAGGAAAAAAGCATTATAAGACGGCTAGTCTTTTCTTTCATACGTTTACAATAAAAAAAACTTTTAATCATAAGGAAGCAAAAAGTGGAAATAATTCTTAAGTAATACAAGCCAACATTTGCGAACAATGATTACATGTACGTGAGTCGAGATATTATCACACAAATTATATCTGATTTCTGAAAAACACCAAAAACATTTTCCAACAAAAAGACAATAATACAATGAAAGATATTTAATTTCTGTAAATATAAAAACTTACGGAAATGAAGATTATTATTGGAAAGAGAGTATGCTGAATAACAGTTTCTTGTCAATTCAATAAAGTTGAAATATTTGGAAAATGCCTGGTGTCATCGGGGAACATCATTTATGTTGAAAAAAAAATTTAAAATAAAGAGTAGAAAATTAGAAACAAGTTACAAGTAAGAGTGTAAGTTACTGTTTTAAGATTATAATTTCTACCAAGAATATTTGAAAGTCGTATTCCTGTCTGTCTCACGTATTATAAGCGGCAACATTTAACAAGGTCGGTGTAAAGATTAATAAATATTTCTTTGGTCATCTTTATGTATAGGTGTACCGGTATTTGCAATATGATAAGCGATTGTAATTAAGAAAGTATTCACAAATGTTTATAATGAAGAAGATTTTTTTTAGAAATGGTTGCTCAAAAACTGCAACGTTTGCATCCAACTCACAAGTGTTTCCATTGCATTTTATTATAAGCAGTTTTTATTTGTTTGGGTCGTCAGACCAAACAAATAATGGTAGCGAAATTTCAGAGTCTAATGCTGTTAATTGCAAATGCCTAAAGTAGTCCACATTTTTGAAGCGGTTACTTCCCTTTATATGTACACTAACGCCGAAAAATTCAGGGGAGATCAATGCTTAAAGATTGTCAAATGACAGGCGCATTAATTTTCAAGCAAAGAAGTTCCCGAATGGTCGAAGATTTCTAATATTGTTTCATTCTTTATAGATATATATGCTTACAGTAACAAGCTCCATTATTATTTACATCTGTGTTTAGCGTCAAAATTTTATTGTTGATGTATCCGACTTGTAAATAAAATTTACTTGACTTGACTTGACTTGAATAAGTTACAAACCCTAATTTAGAATAATATGGTTTTCTTCGGGCTATTTACATCTAACTTCACCGTGGCCGAGGGGTTTGCACGCTCACTCATGAATCGAGAGGTCTCGAATTCGAATCCCAGTTGAGGCAACTCATTTTTTTTTAAGTCAAATAAATATTGAATTGACTATCAGTGTTGCAATTAGTCTTATAGCCAATTCACTACAGTTAAAACATAGGAAAGCATTGGTGGCACTTTACAAAAACAAATTGGTTTATAATCTCACAACCTTCACCTTTCTGACATTCTGAGACCCAAACAAATTCAGCGCCTTCTGTGCTTTGATTATTAAATATCCTCCCAAAACTGATATTTAAAGTCAACATATGTTTGCTGCAGGGAAAAAAAAAACAAACAAGAGGAGAAATGAAATCCCATAGGAACGCCGAAAAGTAAAAAAACTGAAAATGGTGTAGGCTTGGTGTGATTGATACTCTACAAATCTTCTTTGGAAAGAGCACTTGTAACATGCATAGGATGTAGTCAATGATGACGAATTTATATGTTTTAGGTAATAGTAACAACTTTTGCAGAAAAGGCATAATGTTAATAACTAGAATTGTGTCCAAAGGACACGGATGCCCCCACTGACAACATATATATGGTAAAAAATCAACAAAGGGCCATAATTCTGTTAAATTTGGTCGCAGCAAAAATTCCTTCCTTTACTACCATCTAAAAATTAAGGTTGTTCATCCATGGAAGTTTAAGTAAAGTATGCTATCCGGTTTAAGTGGAGTTGCGTTCACAAGATTTCTGGACGTACGGACAGACGTACGGACGGACGGACAAGTGCAACGCTATATGCTCCCCACTTTGTGGGGGCATTAAAAGGCATATTTTTCATTTGAGTGTCATGGATTATTGGCTTGTTTGAATCAAACATTGTATGCAATGTTATCATAAAACAAATATATTCAGTAGAATATAAAATATGATAAACAAGATCAACAAGGAAAGGCGGCGTTCAATGAACGCAAGGTGATTACTAGTAGTCACTTTTACCGACTGTTTGCTTTCCAAACAACAACATCAACAACAACAATACACTGAACTAATATCACCTCACACCCAACAAAAATGTCATGCTGAACGTTCTTTTATTAAAGATCGAAATATAATCTCTAGATCTGCAAAATATAATCTCAAAAAACAATCTCATTAAAAACTTATCAAAGATTTAATCATCTCACTAGAGCGAATTACATTTAGATGATGCCTTGATTACTGATATCAACAAGAGCACCGCATGCTGTGTTAACGCTCGTCTGACTACGACTATCAATAATCAATTTTGTTAAACAAGTATAAGACTCCTAAAAATATTTCTGTAATGACAATGCCCCTGGTCTTACAACTATGCATTGTCATAATAATCATATAGTCCAAGTTTAATGTTGATATCTTAAATAGTAATGAAATAATTCAACTTTGGGTGGGTGGGGCTGCGTTCATTGAACGCCGCCTTTCCTTGTCGATCTTGTTTATCATATTTTAACAATTTTGAAATTTACAAAAGGGAACTTACTCCAACATAAAGCATTTAGTTTCATGTATCTTGTCTAGAGCTTGCATTGTAAATGATAAATAAATTCCCCAGTTTAGTGTTGATACATTTCATGTTTAAAAAACCCTTCCACGTAATGGGCATTTCTTACAATTAAGGTAAAAAGGGGCGTAGATTAAAAAGTACTAGTCCCGAACAATAAATGTTGTCTTACAGGCGTGCCTTCTCATGATGAACAAGTATTTCAAGCTTTGTTTTGATGTCTTTTGTAGTTTTAAAATCTGTCTAATTAATAGACAAGTTGACATAAACTTTAAGTCAAAAACTCTAAAACAATTTAGCTTTAGAATTAGGCTCATTTTCTTACAACTGCGCCTTGTCAAGTGTTTCAAATTTTATGTTAAATGTTTGAATTATTGGCTTTAGTAAAGCTTTTTAAGCACGTCAACGACACCACAGTGATCATAACCATTTGATGATGTCTTCGAAACAGACAAGTGTGGTTTTGATGTTGTGTCTATTTTATGTTATTTATTTTCCTTTTTTTGTTACAGTTGTAACAGGTGAAAGGTGAAGATGAAAAAAAACTCGGTCTTCATTATGTGTTACTCGCGACTTATATTTGAATTTTATGAAATAATTTACAAAAGCTAATCACCACAAGAAAATAAATGTTCTAAGTAATGATGACTCATTACAACGGATACATTCTTATTGCTAATGACTGCTGAATATATGAGCACTATTATTTTTGAACTTAAATTGAGATTATCTGACAATGCTTTCGAGGGATAACCCCGTTCCATTTTCAGAATTTAATACTACGAAAAAGCAGACGTCAAGTGTTGTGGCAGCTGTGAAAAGTTGCCATGTACTTTAGTTCAGTATTGTTGTGTTTGTTCTAGTCAGTGCCTCCCCCTTCTTCGTCAAAGTGAATTGCATCAAAATGTGCCCTATGGAGAAACAATTTTACCATGAAGATGAACAATTGTAATAGAATTTTAGAAGCCAATTTAAACCAATAATATACTCTGACTCTTTAATAAAAAAACTATATTTAATGCCTTCAAAAATCTTTGATAGTCCTATTTTTTGTCCTGAATTATTTGATGGCAACAAGACTCATGCTTTCATGAAGCAGCTTTTTGTTCTGCTTAATATAATTTAATTGTTAACATATTTATACATTTTGATTGCAAACATTTCTTGAAACTTATATTGATAACTTTATATTTGGTTACTGGTTCTAACCAGTCACATGAGAAAACAGGACCCAATTAAGCTCTTGATTCCCTCGGCTAAGAAACCACCGTTAAGTGTCATTATTTTGTTTCGAATGAAAGAAAAATTCACATAAAGCTTGAAAGAAACTCGTTTATTAATATAAGTCCTTGTAGCGTCTTATCTAGGCACATACGTTGAAATAACATAATCACGAAACTAATTGTTTTAAAACACGATTCGATCGGAAGCAGATGTGGGAATAATATCAATGTAAAATAAATCAGATTTCATGATAATGAAGGAAAACAATCGTGCAGATTGTCTTACACATATACCGAACAGCGTATTTAATGTATGGTTGTATAAGTTAGCGTGATGCCTCTGTGGTTTTAAAACCAAAATTATTGCAATATGTATAATAAATTTAAACGGTTTTGCCTCCAAACAAATATTTGTTAATCTACAACCTCACGACTGATATGTTGAAGGGGGCATGATAAACTTTTTTGCTTGCAGATGAATTAAATCAGAAACAATGGTGAGCAATGGTGAACAATTCATGAAAAGTGGTCTTATCCTTTTTATTTTCATGCCGAGAAGCAATAATTTGATGACAATGTTTAGTGTTAGTAAATTTATAAAAAGAAGTATAGTTGACTCACACGATTTTTTCCCTTTATTCCATAATTACTATTATGTAATAAATTATGTAATGATTGTACAAAATGGTTATACGTAATTATGATATCTAATAAAATCTAAGTACTAATTTCACAAAATCATTGATTGTACTTTCACTCTCGTTTTAGACAAAATTTATTATAATAAGTGAAAACAAATATGAAATTGAGTTTGATTACCGGCATTAAATATTACATCTACCATCATTAAGGCCATTAGATAAACGGGTTTCTGACAACCGAAGTGAGTTCAAACCCAGCGTGCAACATTTCCAGTTATGCTTTTGTGTGTTTCGCGGAGATTTTTGTTTGTTTGTTTTATTAATTGTTACCAGATAATTAGTTTATTAAATATGAAATCAACATTGAAGGAATTCAACGAGAATATTTTATTATTGAAAATAGAATATATATTATACAACAATTAATGACTTGAAAATAATTATTATGGCGATAATATATTTAACAGTCATATTTCATAAGCATCTTTCTTGCTAACATGTTTACAAGTCCTGTTTTTGTTTTGAAATTTGCAAGGTTTAATCAAAAATGAAATACGTATCTTTTGAGGTGTCTTAATATCCGATTAAGGACTAGAAACACTATAAAGTCCGATCAAACATGAATGAAGTTCTCTTGATGACTATGATATGATCATATATATCGGCGGAAGAAAATAGCAATAAAGAAACTTTTGTTGACATTTATGATTATAAATAAACTCTTTTTTGTAACATAAACAAACAAAAAATATTGCTAAACGTCATGTATGCTCAATGTACTACATGTACTAGCATAGTGATTTTCCGACTAATGTATTTAGACCAGACAAAACCAAAGTATGCCAAAGTGACAGAAAATAATGGATTTATACTTCACAACAGCAGGTTTCAAGTGCTGTGTGGCAGCTAAAAAAAATGCCCCGTACTTCACTTCAGATTAGTTATATTTTTCTGGTCCTTCGGGATCATTGATGCCAACACTATTAAGTGTTGAGAATTGAGAACCGCTCAAGCCAGTGCTAGGGGGCGTGAGGGATTTGCACTCGTTCATTATCCCTCATGTACAGACTCAATCAAACCGAGTCTGCAATTTTCATATGATCGTGTTGTGATTGATGCTTCCGAGGGATCATTTTGTTTCCAGATTTTTACATCTTTCAGCCGTTCACTCTTCACGCAAGTATGAAAAACTTAAAAAAATGTACACTTTATTATATCATCACATATATAGAATAGTTTATATGTGTATTTTACTTATTTTATTTTATATGCATTTAACGTCATAAAATACCCAACATGGTGAAAGAATTGGATTTTTAATTTTTCCTTATGACCATCGTTTCTGTCTAAAAAATTAAGTCGGTCACATGTCTGAACATGGTTTTGTAATTTTAAACATAGGTTTGCATCAAATAGTATTATGTGGCAGTTAAATTTATTATGCCGCTTATATTCTGTTCTTATGGAAAGGTTATTTTTAAAAATTCATAAACGAAGGAAATGGTATTTTTGGCATTGGCATGGGTATACAAATATCGATCACAAATGAGCCGCGTCACGACAAAACCAACCTAATTGGTTCGCGACCAGGATGGATCCGGACCAGCCTGCGCATCCGTGCAGTCTGATCAGGATCCATGCTGTTTGCTTACAGAGTCTATAACAAGTAGAGAAACTGATAGCGAACAGCATGGGTCCTGATCAGACTGAGCGGATGCGGATGAGCAAACGCACTATGTTTGTTTTAATCGTGACGCGGCTCAAATATTCCTAGTGTTATTTTGGAAAAATGGACAGTCAGCATGATCGTTTGACTTTCTTTATGAAATACCTGGCAGTGTTACAATCGTCTTTAAATAAATAGAAATGGAATATTTATAAGTTACATATTTATGGATAAGAAACATAACATTTGTATTAAGCTTTCGGACAATAATGATAAAACTGCCAATTTTAATTTGATTTGTGTCGGTAGTAAAAACGATACTAAGAGGATACACTTTACAAAAAGTATTACGTCACTGTCGGGCAGATGCTACGAGATTATAAGAGAATATCCAAGTGTTAACAAAGTCCACCTATCACAATTCAAGAATTTAGAAAAATTGACAATAGTTTACCACACAACCAATATTCAGACTTATTTCATTTGCTTACTGAATCACTATCAGTGTTTTATCCTTTAAAATAAATGGTGTCTCACACATTGTAGTGATCCACTGGTTAATCGAATATTAATCAATAGTTCTAACGCAAACTTTTTTCAACATTCTATATTATTTAACTATAAATACATTTTATAATATAATATTAATAAATTAAATAATAATTCATTAATAAAAATATAATTAACTCTAAAAGGTTTTCTATTTAAAACACATATCAGAAAAAATATCTTTTTACAACAACAATTTGGCATCTGGTCTTCTTCCATATGTTTAGCAAGAAAGTTCAGTGAACGAAGACTCAAGAAGCTTAAGCATGACAGAGAAAAACTTAATATATTGTCCAAGTATTTTTCTATGGACTATGTCAAATTAAAATAGTATTTATTGTAAATCCAGGATTTCATTGATAATATTATTTATTGATATAATAATACACTATTGTCAACCGATGGATAACATTGAAAAGTTAATGTTAACAAATAATACTTGTAGATTCTTTCTATTCACTATTATTGTAAAATAAACTATGAAAATTTTTACTACTGATTAAGTACATGCAATAACACACTTCATACGTACAACTTACAAATGAAACTTTATTGGGCTTTCTTTGGGGACTCTTATTTTCTCTATTTTACCTTTAACCCTGTGACTCTCTCTATGCATTTAAGCTGCAACCAATAGTTATTGGTATGAAAAAAGACTATTTAAATGCCTATTGTTAATTTGACTTCATTTTGTTCTCATTTCAACTGGATTTTAATTCTTT
The DNA here is from genome assembly GCF_026571515.1 of Ruditapes philippinarum. Taxonomy (NCBI): domain Eukaryota; kingdom Metazoa; phylum Mollusca; class Bivalvia; order Venerida; family Veneridae; genus Ruditapes; species Ruditapes philippinarum. The sequence continues at coordinate 31,185 of NW_026860023.1, forward strand.
GAATTTGGAAAGGATAAGATGTTTGCAAATTTTAAAGCAACATATTTTCAGAGGTATAACAAGGTTTTACACAAGTACTTTTTTCTTAATGGCAAATAGAGTATGTCTCAGAAAAGACTACCTTATTCGGTGATATAGTAAAATTCTAACAAGATAACAAGTTGCTTTCTTTGCATTTGTTTAACATAAACAGGATATAAATTATCTGATTTATTACTTGAAATATCTGACACACGTAGAGAATGACATTTGAGATTTTTTTTGAGAATCTCAAGTGGAATCTATTAATAAATACAATGTGAACGGAATACAGAAATTCAAAAGTCTGGAAGCGTTAAGACACGTTACAAGTTAAAAATCAGGAACAAAGCCATTATTTTTGGTCATTCGACAGATATAAAGGAACACAGCAAGATAAAATTCAATATAACATATGTTTATCTTACGACAAAGAAAGTTAAATTAAAGAAGTGACTAGGGAATTGTATATATATTTTTGTCATTTAGACGTTTTGTCGCTGTGATGTTTATGGAAAGAAGTAAATATAATTTCAGATACGATATTGGGTTTTAAGATTAAATTTTATTTCAAGCACAAGTAAATGTACAGACAAATTGTACCTTTTTTTTGCTTAAGAATAGAGTTGTTTTTAATGTTGTTGCTTTTTCCTTCTTCAAGTACATAGATTAACTTTAAAGATTTACATTGCCGATCTGGTCGAAAAGTAAGGACTCTGTTTATTTCAATTTTTTTTCATCTATGAATTATTTTCAAAACCTTAACCTCATGTCATCAGAATAGTCGACAATTGATTTATCCTCATTTCTGTTATGTCTACGAATGGCGTTCCATATTTCAATCCGATTTCTTAAGTAAAATATTGAATCCAGGAAACAATGATTTTGAACGGAAAGTAACTGATTAACTATTTTGCTACTAAATGTATCTATTTCCCCGTTTCCAAAATTGAAAATATTGGTACTTGTTCTTTTAAAATATAGAGAAATAGAGAATCCCTAAAGAACTCACATAACGACAAAATTGAAAATGTCACAGGCTCGGTATTATTGAGTTATGTTATGTCTAACAAAGGGATTTACCAAGCTTTAGTAGGGTTGAAAAGGAATAACACTGTAACAATATATCTTACTTCGTGGTTACATATATACCGTCAAATAAAACACGCTATTTACATTTGCGAGCGTTGTGTACTCGATATGCTAAGGAAGCTAACTTAAGTTATATGTATAACTTATGTATAACTTGTTTATCTCTAACATATAATGAACCCACAAGCATGAGTAAACTTCCAAACAGGGCTTTATACTTTATATTTTTCAATACAATAACAAAAACTCACTTATATGAGATATTCAGTAATAAGTATAACAACAAGTTTTTATCCGTTTAAGTCATCTTATAGAACTTAACACTTAAGTAAGTATTAAGTACTTTAAAATTCGTTTCCGTATTTGTTGTTTTATACCCGACACTTGTCGATATGACACATAGCCTTTTCGTTGTAGATTTAGCAATACATAATTGTGTCAATACATAATTGTGTCAATTTTATTATATTTTGTAATGAAGTTATAATAAAGCGATAAAAGAGCAGGTCTGAAATAAGAGTATGATAGACAAGATCAACAAGGAATTACGGCGTTCATTGAACGAAAACCCCACACGACCCAGCAACAAGTATTATGAAAATAATTAAATAAGGATGCTTATGAATTTTAAATTACCTTTGTGTTTGTAATAAGTACTTCAACAATTGTAGTCTTATACAATGACATTTACGATTTTGAAAATCTATAGGGGAAACTCTTATCATTGATAAATACAATGTGAACTAAATACAGAAATTCAAAAGTCTGGAAACGATCAAATACATAGTAGTTAAAAAATAGGAACAGAGTAATTTGTTTGACATTCGAGAAACATAAAGAAAACAGAAAGATAAAACTCAGGATTAATAACATATTTTTATCTTACGAAAACGTTATTAAATAAAAGCCGTGGCTAGGAAACTTTGATATATATTTTGTCATTTTGTCGCTGTCAATTACGCTATTGGGTGTAACTGCTACGTTTGGCTCCAAGCAAGTACATTTACAGGAACTTGTATTATTTAATGATTTTGTATTTTGTGTTAATTGTTTTGTTGTTGTTGTATTCTTTGAATTTATGAATTATACAATATATACGGGATGAAATTATTTTCTTGAAATGTGAAGGGTCGAAATGTAAAGATTTGGTTTATTCTATGGTTTTCATTAGAGTATGAATTATTTCCAAAAACTTTATAACATTGTTTATCGACATGTCTTAATTCGATTTTGTGAGCAAAATATTGATTCTAGGAAATTATCATTTTAAACTGCATGTTTCAGATTAACTCTTTGTTGTTTTGACCTATATCTAGATGTATATCCCATTTTCCAAGTTGTACATAAAAAAAAACATCCAACATTAGTGCATACTGGTGCTTGATTTCATCAAGCTATGTCTGACAAAAAGATTTATCAAGCTTTAGTCGGATAAAAAGAATAACACTATTACAGATGATATATCATACGTCTATACATAGAAACATAAATGCCGCCAAAAGCCCAAGCTTTTTACATTTGCGAAAGTCGCGTACTCAATTTTAATACTGCTGTACAATATGCAAAGGTATTTATTGCAGGATAATCATGTTCTATCTCAAAAATATGATTATGATTAAATCTATTAACTTGATACTTCCGAAAAGGGCAATAAATTTGCCTCTAGCCCCCACCCCCCTTCCTGTCGATATGACAATAATTATCAACGTGAAAATGTAACAACTTTACTTTATTATCTTGTAATGTTGTTATAAATTAGCGATATAAGAAAAATCTGAAGTTAATATAAGTATTGCAGTCGTTCTAGAAACTGAGCTGATGCTATTTGTTTGAAATCGTATTCTGGTTAAATTATGTATTGAGCTTGATAAGTCGCATCATATCTATTTAGATAGGAATGAAATCTATTAAGATAGGAATGAAAGTTTAACAAAAGGGATAAATTTGTAGTGGCATTTGATCAAAAGTGTCTTATTTATTCATTTATATGAATTGACTTAGTTACTTGAAGGAATTCATGTAAATTCATGTTGTAAACAGATCCACATAATCGCATTCCAGTATATCTTTTAACCTATATTAGAGGGGATTGTGTTTCAATAACATTGTAAAATTGTTCTAATGTAGCATTTAATTAGACATATGTATTTGTGTGTCCATGATAACCTTTATGTTTTTATGTGACAACGAAGTTTTATTATTATTCCATAATACTTTTTTAAACACAGCGCTCGGCAATGTAGCAAAGAGCGTATAGAGTTTTAGTTTGTAATTTGAGGTAAACGAGTGATCAAAGAAAATGTTGGTAGTTAACTTAAACTGCTCATAATAGCTATTTGACCGTTGATATTTCAAATCTCTCAGGTAGTTATTCTATCATTATAACTATGTCGTAAGATCAGAAACATGCAGTAACATAAAGATTGCCTTATATTTGATAAACATATTCGAAAAAAATACTGTACTAAATTGTGTATCCTGATATTGGCCAAATGTTCCGTTATATCTCGCTTTGCTTCTTGGATATTTGCAAATTACACCTGTTTTGTCTTTGGTGTATATCTGAAATTACCTATCTAGACTTGGGTACGTCGTACGTCGACAATTACGTGACCGTATAAGTAATAGAGTACCCATAAGTTATAAACAAAATATATAAGTACTTTTGATGAAATTTTCAGTCTTAATTCCGGTACAACAATATATTTGTTTATAAAGATATACCTGATATACTGAAACACATTTGTTTTTTACTTTACTTTCTTTGACAAATCCTGTTCAAATTAGGAAAAGGCAATGTATTAAGATTTCACTGCAGAAAATAATTTTGTATCTTAAGATACATTTTGTTCTTATCCATAGTGGTTGTAAATGTTCTGGTAACGAAGTTTAAATATAGTCAATATAAAATGGTGTCAAAACGGTCAATAAAACGTATTGTTTATAGTGAAGTCCTTGGAATAAATACTTTCACCAACCGAAGTAAATTCGTCATAACTTTTCTCAGGATTACATCCAACCCAACCTTTGACCTTACACAAAATTCTAATGTACTCAAAATTATTTTAAAATGAGTAAGGACTTCTTTAGATAACCTACTGAGCCCTCCAGAAGTCATCCACAAGCTAGGGCAGTGTTACTTTTGTTTCAATATCATTTTTCTTAATTTACTGCCAATGCTGTTATTAACATTTAAAACTAAGACATATTCATCTGAAAAGCAGGTAGTCTGGTATAACTTTGATAGATATATGAAATATTAAGGTCTTTTGAGAATACAATCGTCTTATATTAAAACATACGTTTTTGCTCTCAAGTAATTTATGAATAAATTAAAAAAAATTGGAGACATATTACATTAGAATATGTCTTATTTGATGGTGTCACATATGTCAGTCATGCGGCTTCTGTGTGTTTTCTCTCGATTTAAAAAAAACCTCTCACATCATATTACTATACTTTGCTATAACTTGTCAGAGAAATATTTGTAGTATCTATATATTCATAAATGTGACAAAATTCATTTGAACAATCAAGATTCAAATTAATTCATGTAATAAATATAAAGTATTTTATTCTAAGGTGAACACAACACATTTTAATTATAAATGAAAAGTGTCTCACTATTATATATGTCCAATATGTTCATCCCTGATAATGTTCATGTTTAAAATCGATGCACATTCAAACAATTATTCCATAACATCCACTGTGTGATAGTAAAGGTTAGAGTAGAAACACACATTTGCTGGTAACAGCTAATAAATATACTTTATTTGTTTTCTAATTGCTTATGGCATCATTACTGGTGTGTTGGTTGTTTTATTTAATGAAGTATTAGTTTGCACATGCAATGTTTCACTGATTAGTCGGATATAGAGATTCAATATGAGAACCGTTTTTTTTTTCTTTTTCAGTTACTGTCATTCCGAACAAGGTAGGTGGATTTGGTCACCGACAAATTCTATATGAAATTGTATCTGAGTGTCAAAGATTATTATCTTTTTGTCCCCAAGGTCTCGTAAAATGTTTAATAAGAAAGGTACAAAATATTTTTTGTAAGATTTAACTAACTTATATTTAGTTGCAACATTATAGTGCAATTTGCGATGTATGCGACGTAATACGAGAGGTAATATCAATAAGATCATTAGATAGGTCACTTTTATCTGTAAGTATACGTGTAAAATTCTTTGAAATTATTAAAAAGTAAGGTCATCAAAGGTCATCATTAAATGTTATCGATCTATTCTTTTTGTGTATCTATCCATAGCAAAACGTATCCCTTTTATATTTACATACTTGACTTGTATTGTACAGAAATGAACATTGATGCATGTATCGATTTGATTTCGCAGCACAATATTTATTTTAGGGGTCAATAATTCAAAGATACAAGTATGAAATTTCCATTTTGCTGGTTTGACCTATATCGAGGTTACTAAAATCAGGCAAAATACTAGTATTTGATCTTATGTTATAATTCTATCAAGCTATGTCTGACAAAGTGATATATTAAGATTAAGTCGGATAAAATTGGATCACACTTATACAAAATATATATATTACTCCACAAAATCTGTATATAACTCCAAGGTTTTCTTTACATAGGAACATAACTGCCGTGGAATAAGAAGTGCAATTGCCTGTTTTCATACAGTTGTGTTTTGATATGTATTACTTTTATATGCAATTTTAGATACATGTAACTTTTGTGCTATTAAAATGTTGTGAAATTGAGAGTAATTTATAAGTTTTCAAAATTCATGTTTTCATTAATACTTCCACTTTTATCAAACTAAATAGAAACAGATTAAAGCCAAGTAACACCTTTGATTAGTATTATTTCCATATGCAGTTATTTAATTTGTATATAACACCACATGGCGTAAAATTGAACCATTGCTACAGATAAATCGAATTATTTTTGGAATTGGTTTGGTAATTAAAGCAACTGCAACAAATGAGTTTTATTACCAAATTTTGCTTGCAATGAACTGTTCTGTTATAGAAGGTATGTTAACCAATAAATAAATAGGTTGAAAGTATTAAGTACCACACATGACAAACCTGGAAAGAAATATGTATATATGTTGTTGGTAAGTGTGAGATACATGATGCAAATAGACCAAATAACTTTAAACAATGTAATAGATCTAATTGTTTGAATGTCAATACATAAATGTACATAATATTTTACAAATCATGTTTGGTTGGTCAATACATTAAAATAATTGATCACAACAAGATACACATATATTTTGAGTCAAATATATATAGAATATTACTTTGTCTCATACATTTTTGAGCATATACGATATCAATTAGTCCCTTTTAACAATCTTTGTTGTTGCCGGAACCGCAAATAGAGCACATTGATTATGTCTTGTATTTCCTTTTAAGATAATGTTTGATCCACATTCTAAGAACAAATTAATGTGAGCTTTTAGACAAAGATTGCATTCATAAATGTATCTCTTAATTGATTTACATGTTTACAAATGTTTTGTTTTATTTTAAAGTGACAACGTCAAATCACATAGTTTTGCATATAACAGCCATTTTAATTAACCGGAAAGTCAAGGAGGTTATGTGAACATGATAACTCTTACATGATACATTATCGAAACATTGGTGCGATTTACAAGTCATGTGTAAATAACAAACAATTTCTCTTACCAAAAATATAATATTTTGTTACATTTTAGTAGTTTAAATATCATTGCTGAATTTTCCGTTCAGTTCTGATTTATTATTAAAGTCTCAAATGCATGTTAAAACGTACTCGTTAATAATTGAATGTTATAAATACATGTTACTTTCAAATAAACGTCATTTTGTATGATTAAAAGATATTGATATTGTAAGTTATAATAACAGAATATTTTGATATTAAGATGAATCAAACGTTTATTACTATATAAGATATTTCTAGACAAAAGTATATCATAAGATCAAATGTCGTCATTATTCAGCCGGTAAATCACGACCAGTGAAAAGAAGTTATTGATTTTACACATTTATAATCATATGTGTATTGTTAGATATTTAGGCATTCGAAATTTGTTTGATTTCATTTATTAAATAAAACAGTTGCATAGATATATTTCATTTTCATTGCGAACAATGACTTTAAAATGAACATTGATGTTCAGATGTTCTAGCGCCCAAATAACTTTCTATATGGCATATTACTGGAGGAAAAAAAAGAACTTAAAAAAATACATGCCACAGACATAACTTAATGAACATTTATGACAAAAAACATGCATATTCATTTCGTACGTTTACGTTCTCAGTATCTGAAGTGCCAGAAGATGCATTTACAGATTGAAAATAAAAGTGTTTTCATAGAAAGGTTAAACACATTTTTTTTGTGTGATTTAATTATAACAACCAAAAGCTTAACACATAACATCATTATTTCAATGGGTATTAAAAAAAGAAAAATTGAAATACCTTTGGGAAAAGTATTATTATGTTCATCTTTTCATTGTCAAGTTGAGCTGAATTGACTATGTATTATAATTTCAGAAGATTGGTTGTTACGCTAGTGATTGTCTAACAGTTGTCATTGGAAACTGTTTAGGATTAAATATAGATCTTCTTAAAATATAAAAGGAATGTCCAACTTTTTTGTAATAAATTGAACTATACAATTAATTTCCGAAGGATATTCATAGACATTTCCTTAGCCTACGCGTGTCATTCATAAAATTGAAATGATTTTTTTTTACTTTCTGTGCTCACTCGTTTCAAACCATACATGGGCATAATGTCACATAAAAATTAATTGTATTTATTGATGTAATTACATCAAATCGTCAACAGGTCAGGCGACGTTATCAAGCTCTTGATATGCTGTCCTCTTTATAGATACCATGTCACCGTTGTAATCAGTTTTCCATTTTAAAAACTATACATATATTGGAATCAGTGTTCTCAAGGGTATAATGTAACAAAACTAAGAAGAAACTCGTATTTTACGACTACCACAGAGCAAGTAACACCTGCTAATTAGGGTTTTAGATATATTGATAAGGGGATAGAATAAAGCAGCAAAACTCTTTAAAAATGTGGATTTGATGTTATAGATATGCTAATTAATACATATGATACATGTAAAAAAAATTATCACCTTTACTATGTAACACCCACTCTATGACCAAAATGTCAAATGTGTTTTAAATAACCCATTGCTTTGAATCAATGTTCAATTCGCTAGAGCAAAATTAATAGTATTTTCCTTTTTATGAGCGTAAATATGTGTCTACATGCACACAAAAGGCAATAAAGTACGGAACTATATATTGTATTATCGACTATTAGATATACTTTAGTACAGCTTAAATGATCAGGTCTAAGACTTGCTTTTTCAAAGAAGAAAGATACTTACACATACAAATTAAGTACCATCTGCGGATGTGTTTATATTATATGACAGTGAAAGATATATTGCAATAAAAACGAGAAACGCAATTTTATTATTCTTTTTATATCCAACTTAATTAGACTCAAGGCTATATTTCCGGGATTGATTGCATCAAAATAATCTTTATTTCAAAATGCCGTTCATTTAGAAACAGCTGTCGGTAATATGTACTTTTATTCAAGTTTACGTTTCCCCAATATCTGTTTATTTTTGGAAATAGAAAAAAGACACTTAATTTTCGTTGACATTCATATAATGATTAGCGTTTCTGTTAATTATAGCACAATTACAGAAACAAGGTTAACCATAGTAAATGTGAAACATTCGAGAGAGTTATAATTATGCATATATTTATTGCCTTTATATAACAGTTACTTTCCTTAAGTACAATGCCGCAAGGATATGCAGAAAAACAAAATATGATATATACATAAGTTCAACGGCGAGAAAAAGTGCAATTTAAGTTAATCAAATTATTTTTATTTGATACACATTTGATTATAATTGATTAAAGTTTAGTCTTTAATTGGTTTTAAATTGTTTACCTCTACAATAGTTATGCTTTGAGATATGTGGTGATAGTATTGTCAGATATACTTATTTCCATTTTTATCGAATTGAGATGATAAACAAAACTTTGCTATGATCCAAAAGCTTTTGTTTCAGATACAAATATCCTATCTATATCAGATTTTTTATATCAAATTATAACAGGGCACTGCTCTATCAGAACAAGCGTTAAATTGCGATTCATTACAATCTTCGATGTAAGATTGCTTTACTTCTTCCATTTGTTGTTGTTTTTTGACCCACAAGAAAAGCAATGTCTTCATCAGTTTATATTTATTCCGTAAGAATGGAATTGTAAAGCATGAATAACGTATCAAATCAGTAGAATGAAAAATATCGTGATTCGAGTCATTCCATTTTTAATATAGCCATAGTTATATTTAATATGGTAGGAAAAGTTTGAACAGGTATTTGTCCACTCCCGGTTTTGGTTTGTTGCCTTTTGCGTGACCTGCTGTGGTGGCTTAGGTGAGTCGGTGGCTGCGTCCTGTTAGCGTTGCCTTTGCCTTCTTGATCTTCATTTTCGTTTTTACACATTTTAGATAAATGCTGACGATTTACATTCGTTAGAAAAATATTGAAAATTATCATTTCTACAATTCTACTTTTATAACCGAAAAGATGTTGTAATCCTACATATAAAATAGCTCTTTTTATTTTATTATGTACTAATACAATTATTACTAAGATTACATATGCCTTTCTGATAGTTTTGTATATGTGTATTGTCGTCAGTTTAGCTTTATTTTATGCGTGTATGTTTGCCATTCTACAGTGTTGAAAACCAACGATATCATGGACATGTTTGAAGATATTCCAAGGGATGCCACTCCTTTAAAAGCATGGTTTATATAGAACAAAAAGTCAATGATAGAAAATATGGTCTAATCTAACAGAATCCATAATTTTTATAAACGGTGTATTACTGTACACTTACAAAAATACGAATTTCATTTTATTTAATATATTTAATTATCTTTGCATACCTATCTGCTTTAAATTGCCAACTGATCTATGTAACAAATGTTTCTTAGTTTTTAGATCTCAGTGGAGTATATCAAAATCGGTTACATGGTCAAATATCTATTCCACACCCACAGTGCGATATCAAAGGAAATACAAAAGGAATTTGTACCGGTGTTTTTATATTTGTTTTAATGAAAGTTTCGTTTGCACATGTATTGCTTCACTGGTTAATCGGATATTAAGATCCCATATGAAACCCGTTTTTATTTAATCATTTATTTTCATTTCGAACACGGACGGTATATTTTTCCTCTGACAAATAAAATAAGATATATCTGTGGCTTCTTATATATCGTCGAATGTCAAACCTTAATTTAACATAATTTTATGTTTATGTCCCGAAAGTCTACAGAGATGTCAGACATGACATTTTTTGTCATATTGTAATAAATTATTATTTAGTTGAAACATTATCTTTCAATCTGAATATATGATATAATAGGTAACTTTTACATGTGAAAGCCTTTAAAATGTTATAAAAGGAAAGGTAATTGTTACGATATATTTCATTTGTTTATCTATTCATGATATGTAAAAACTTCTCTATTTGACTTATAAATGAAATTCATGACACGTATCGATTTTATTTTGTCAGAAGAATATTTTTAAATTATTCTTGGAACATATAAATCACATAGAGAAGTATGAGATTACTACTTTTTTGTCTTGACCTAAATCGATTTTACTTATATAAGGCAAGGTTCCCATGTACTTTTATTTCATCTTATGTACTAATTCTATCAAGGAATGTCTAACAAAGAGATTTATTAAGATTCAGTCGGATGATATAGGATCACACTTTTACAAAATCTATATATTACTTGAAGGTTTTCTTTACATTGGACATAACTGTCGTGCAATAAGAAGTGTTATTCCCAGTCTTCATAGAGTTGTGATTTGAAAGTTATTTCGTGCTATCTAAATGTAGTAAACTTAATATAATTTATTAATAAGTTGTCAAAATTCATGGTTTACGTAAATACTTCCACTTTCATCAAAATAAATCGAAAGAAATAAAACCCATTGAATCCTCTTGATTAGTATTCTTTCCGTAGCCTGTTATTGATTTGTATATATCAAGGTTACACAGCGCAATATTGAACCATTGCTGTATTATATAAATCCAGATATTTTTGAATAGGTTTCGTAAAAACAAATACCTCTAATGATTTTTAACAAAAACTTCCCAGTAGTGAATTTTCCTAATATAATGGAAGGTTTGTAATACCATACATAATTGTGTTGAAGGTATTTAAAATCTCAACTTTGAGTGAGACAAAAATTACACTCTTGAATTTTTAATTGATTTACAAGGTTAACTTTAAGTTACAGCGTACGATCACATATTTTGGCACAGCATGGCCTTATTAGTTGACTGTAAGTCAAGGGGGTTATGTTATATAAGTCTCACATGACACGGTATTGAACCATGGGTGAGAATTAAAAGTAGTATGTATATGACAATCAATTCCTCTTAACAATAATATAATATCTTGTTACATTTTAGTAATTTGAAATTCATTGCCCTATTCTCCACTTAATTCTATTTTATCATTAAAGAATTCATTTGGATATGTATGCTAAAACAAAAGGGTGAAAAAAAAACAACAACACTCGAAAAACATGACCTAGAAATAACTTTATGACCGGCCAGACCTCGGCATTTATCGTTTATGCTTCCTAAGTAAATCATAAAACTTGAAAAGAATAATGGCAAACAAAATCTTCTTTCGACTTTCACATGTTCTCTCATTACAAAACTTGGATGTGCATGTCATTTTTGTAAAGAAATAACTGTAGGAATTGATGTAATTAATTCATTTCGTCAGGTCTACGAAATTGCATTAGCCTTTATAACGGTGACAGAAAACATAGACAAGAAGCCAAATACTATATGTCAGTAACGCTTTTGTAATGTCGAGAAAATTTGGGAGAAATCTTAAATAAGACATCTCTTTACAGGAAACGACAATTTTACATTGCCTGTAATTCAAATTTGTCAACATAACCGGCATACAAAGTTTTAATTCTCAATTCAGAACTAAAAAAACAAACCACGAGGGAGGCATGTGACAGGTTAGTACCGGTGCTGTTTAAAGTAATTTATTATATTCCGCTTTCGGTTCAACAATAAACAAATATCAACATTAAAAGGAAATCGAACTGCAAGTGTCAATCAGATGTACATTTTTCTTCTTAGTTGAGAAATTAGCTCTATAATCAGAAAGACGTGTTTAAACTCTTTGAAAAGGAAAACATCTCCAGGTCATAGTTTTTTATGGGAAAATATTGTGACACTTAATATCTTTTTACTATGCATTTTTGTTTATGAAAACTATATTTTTACTTCTTTGTAGTAGCAATAAGGTGTTGAAAAATTATAGTAAATAAAACTGAAACTCAAGATGTCCTCTCGTTGCTTCTCTGTACATTTAATTAGAATTGGCAACATGTTTCAGTATTTAACGGCTTTAAAAGAATTATTATTTGCCTGCATCACAAAAGAGATTACCACGACGTCGATAAAGCGATTTCTCTAAAACCAAAATAAAGTATCCATGGTTTTTCTGGTTTAGAACAAAAAAAAATCTTGAAAATACCGAAAAAAGGCAATAATTAAATGACAGGACGTTTGTTCAAAAGATATTTGGAAATGGAATTGTTTTTGTCTTACACTTAATATGATAATGCATTACAATGAGGAATCAGAATTGAAGTTCTTTGTAAGAAAAACAAACCGTCTAAACTGTGCGATTGATATTTTATAATATGCAAATTATGTAATGTGTTATAAAAACTACTTTTTACATTGGCAAAATAAACAATACTTACATTTTCATCTCACATTATTCATCAATCAAACTTTTAACATAAAAGTATCTTTAAAAGATATGTCTGGCAATTAAAACAATGTGTCTTGCAATTAATAGATCCCTTCTCTGGCCTTTTATTTGAACAAGAATACATTTAAACAAGATCTCTTATGTTAAGGAGTATGATTTGGTGAAAGTCTTAATGTATCCACCAATCTCATGATTAGAATAAGACAGGTCAGGGTTCTGTACAACCAGTTGTTTAGTTTATTACGCTTATTTTAATCCCAATAGAAACATTCAAATATCTGGGGTAAATACATGACCAAAGAACCTAGTAGTCGTCTACCCGGTGGTGATCTCATTAAACTGATTATAGTTTCGAATTGATTAGAAAACACAAATAAGAAAATGTGTTTCGGTACAATAAAAATCTGAAGTAGCAAACAATAAAATGACAGAAAGTCAGAATACGCGGACCATAACAGTTTATTTTCAACTCTGATATAAATTATATTCTTTTAAATTTCGCATTAATGATAACACTCTATAACGCAATCACGACACGAAATAATACAATTTATCTATGTCGGATTACAATTTACAATGATATGACAAAAGATATCAATTTTTTTTATTTTTTTTAAAAATGCAAAACCATATAAACATATAGATTATGCATTCAATTGTACAGATTTAAAAAAAAACAACATATTAATAGGAAAATTAAAACATGAGAGTTTAACTATTTGCCATGCTATCTTTCTTAGACTTTATGAAGACATTTTCAGACTGTAGAAGTTATTATTAATATACATGTACGGAATTCTTTTGATAACAATGTTGTAAAAAAGTATGTTATTTAAGTCGATATGCCATCAAAGTATTTTAAAAGGATATTAATTTGGTATTGATATTAATTTGATTTTTACAGAACCTTATTTTCTAGAAATAGAAAAAAATAATCAAAAATAAAAAAAATCATTTATATGCTCAATATTTTATTACCAAGACAGCAATAATACATCTATTCTAGCCCATGATAAATGTTACAATTTAAGTTCTTGAAAGTCTTATTTTAGATTTGATATCAGGCTACATTTTAAATGTAATTAGGTAAACAAAAAACAATCACATTGCATTTTAATGAACGGGAAACACGTTGCCTCCCTTAAGGCAACACCTGTCATTGTCAGTGTAAGTACAATGCTTCAACTTATAGCTAAGCTCATATACTATATCACATTACACATCAATTATACAAAATATTCGTAGAATAGAGAAAGGTAACAGTAGGGTGAACGTGTCAGTTTACAAGCAAAACGCACGTTACACGCTATACGAACGCACGATACACGCTATACGAACGCACGTTATACGCACGCAAAACGAAACGAAATATGCAGACGCACGCAAAACGATATACGCTAAACGAAATACGCTAAACGATATACGCACGCTAAAACGCACGCAAAATGAAAACGTTTCTAAACCTTTATTATTAAAATATCGTAATCATGTTAAGTTTTTAACAACTTTAGCTACATGTAGATCGTTTAGTGATAAATTTTGATTATCATATATATGGTAGCTAGAAATGTATTTTAAACGAGTTTACATAATGTATGTAAGAACTGAAATGCACTCAACCTAGCACCGAAATTAATTTTTGTCACAGCCTCAACAAATGATTTTTAGAAATATTTATAAGCTATCATGCGCTAATATCGAAAGTAAAATAGTTAGGGTAACGTGTTCCTTTTTATGCGCAATCGGATAAAGAACTATCCCTTGCGTTCACTACGTAATCTCTACGTAATAGTCCAACATGGCCGACATTGAAAATGCATTGGAATGTTTCATAAATATACAGTGCTAACAATTAAATTCAGATGGATTTATGAGGCAAATCTATATATTAAGTGAGGCTGCATCATAAACAATCGAACTATATAATCTTGAGTGTGAAATAAAGGAATTAACTATTTTTACAGAAGTCACGAAAACAGATTAAAAACACAGGATTCTACCACGGATAACATTTTTTGGTTTGTTTGGATTTTTACGGCACGTCAACACATAACTGGCCATATCGTGCCGAATGCTATAATAGGCTTAAAATATCATGTAAAACATTGTTAATGACAATAGAAATGAGCAAATTAGATCCTAGAATACAAATTTATCTCGTTTAAATAATCAATTATGTTCTTTGATGGAATTGTATTAAAAAAGTTCTTTGAGTGAATTTACAGAATAAAATCTATTACGGGCCTGTGAAAAATCATGACATTCAAGAAGAAAATGCTTGACAGTAAAATTTTCATTACAACCTACACAGAAAGGGGCATTGTCATTTGTGAGGAGATAAGAGTGGGTAATTTTAGTGTGTCCAATTCGGCATCGCAGAAGAACTGTTTGATCACGGCGGTTTGACAGAGATAGAGATGGTGACATATCAAGAGATGGGTTTATATCGTGAAGTTTATTAAAAACGGCATTGTCCAATTTGCTTTCCATTCAGATGATACGAGTTTATTGATAGCTGGTCTAAAATCACAAGCAGGTAACAATAAGTCATTTTTTTGAAAATTTAATGATTGTTTAGCAAAAGCATCTACTTTTTCATTTCCTCGTATTCCTTCATGGCTTGGAATCCAATATAATTTAACATATTTTGTTTTTAGTATATCATGAAGTCGTAAAAGAAGTTTCTTTACCATGATATTGTCAGATTTTTTACTTTTAATGGATATTAAAACAGAAAGCGAGTCAGAAAATATCACAAATTTATCGTGGGTATGCTGCGCTATGTATGACAATGCTAAATCAATAGCTTTTGCTTCAGCAGTAAAAATTGGTGCATTATCTGGTAACCTCATACTAGATGTAAAATTATTTTCAAACACAGCCGCACCTACTTTGCAACCTTCTTTTGAACCGTCCGTATAAATATGTATAAAATCTTCATGTTCTTCCTTAATTGCTAGAAACTTCTCTTTGAAATATTCAGGTGAATTTGATGCCTTTTGTATATTTGAAAGGTTAATATTTATTTCCGGGGAATTATAAGTCCAAGGTGGAACATCCTCATCGTCATTTTGAAGGATACTGTCTGGATTAATTTTAAGTTTGTCTAAATCATCTTTTAAACGAAGGCCTAATGGTTTAATTTCCTTTGGTTTGTTAACAAATTTTTCAGTATAACTTGGTTTGAAAATAATATTTTTAGCTGGATTTTTCCTATTAGATGAAATTCTAGTTGCATATTGAAGTGATAGCTTTTTACGACGAAGATAAAGCGATGGTTCCCCAGCTTCCGCATATAGACTTTCTACAGGTGAAGTGCGAAAAGCACCTAAAGCTAAACGTAAACCCTGGTGATGTATGGTATCTAGCATTTGAAGATATGATTTTCTTGCAGACCCATATACTACAGAACCATAATCTAATTTTGATCGGATAAGACTTCTGTATAGTTTCAGTAATGTGGAAGAATTTGATCCCCAATTTGTACTTGATAAAACCTTAAGTAAATTTAAAGCTTTTAGGCATTTAGTTTTCAAATGTTTAATATGCGGTATAAAAGAAAGTTTTTTATCAAATATAATTCCTAGAAACTTAGCTTCATCAACTACTGGAATTTTAGAACCAGATATGTAAAGTTCAGGGTCATTATGTTGTTTTCGCAATCTGCAGAAATGAACACATTGAGTTTTTGACTTTGAAAATTTAAACCCATTTTCTATTGCCCACTTCTGAATTTTATCTAAATTTTGTTGAAGTTGCCGTTCAATTGTTCTCATACTTTTCGATCGATAGCAGATAAGAAAATCGTCTACATATAGAGAACAATCTATGCCTGGTGTAAGAGCGCTAGCAATATTGTTTATTTTAAGGCCAAAAAGTGTAACAGAAAGTATGCTTCCTTGAGGAACACCTTGTTCTTGTTGGTGGTCCTGAGAAAAAGTTGAACCAAGTCTTACTTTAAAGTGCCTATCGTTTAAAAATCCAGAAATGAAAAGAGGAAGTCTGCCATTAAGTCCAGCATCCTTCAGATCTTTTAGGATACCATATTTCCAAGTAGTGTCATAAGCCTTCTCAAGATCAAAGAAAATTGATACCAGGTGTTGTTTATTTACAAAGGCTTCTCTAATAAAAGTCTCAAGTCGTACAAGATGATCGCTTGTACTTACCATTAAGGGAAATGGATAACATTAAAGGAAAAGCTTCCAGAATCAAGAATGATTAAATTACTGGCACAATACGTAGATTTAAATTGATGTCCTGTATGTTTCATTGGGACACCGCAATATTTACTGTGTTGTCGCCAGTAAAAGCTTCTCAAAACGAAAGTGAAAGTAGAAATAAACAATACTGAAATCCAGTGAAATCACTAAAAAAGGTATAATTTCTACTGCATTACAGTATATGAGTATATATAAATATTAAGAACGCAATTTTATTTTAGGTCTGAAACTGTAATCGAGAGGAAAAAAATGAGGAAAATAAGGAAACTGGTTGTGATGTTAAGTTATTGGATTTACAAAGACAGCACAACAGAAAATATTTTTCATATCACTTAAAATTGAAATTTATTGACATGCGCTTAATATGTATTAATATGCTTTATCAAACACCGGTGCCGATTTTGCCACTCAGTAAA
>NW_026860024.1:0-49390 GCF_026571515.1 Ruditapes philippinarum
ATGCATGCACATGGCATTGAGATCTTTCAAAAAATGTTAATCTTTTAGATAAAATACGAATATGTTTCCATTTTAAAACAAATAAACATGATTTGTTTAAACAATGGTTTATTTGGCATGTGGTGGCAGACATCTTTGTCCTCATACAAAATAATGAGAAGTCCCTATTTGCTTTTTCTCGTTTTCTTAGGGAAAGGGCATGGTCTTTTTTTAATAGGAAAATAAGCATTAAATTCCCAAATTTTGGTTAAAACTAGCACAGAGCGTAAATTATCTAAGACTTTGCAAGATTAATTAGTATCAAAAATATAAAACAATTTTATGAAAATCTTTAGGTCATCATGCTACTTTTTGAGTTATATAAATATGCCACTGAAAGTAAGATTTTTCATAAAATTGTTTCCAGTTTTTGATATTCTATAATCAAGCCAAGTTTCAATAAATTCTCTCCTCTAGTTTTAATTATGAGGTATGTATTTAACTTAGTATACAGGGATAAAAACTAACCATTTAAGCTTAGTGGCCACCTGGACCACTGATTGTAAAATTTAAGTGGCCCAGTAAATATATTAGTGGACCAACAATTTATGAACGGAAACAGGGCAAGCGCTGGCAAATTTTTTTTTATATATATATATATATTATTGAGAAAAAGATATTATTTAGAAAAACATAAACAGTTTTAAACTATATCCAATTTTATTTTGGTACCTACATTTTTATCACGTTAACACAACAAACTTATATAATTTACAGTCAATAATCATAAAAGCTTGCAGCTCAGTAGCTATAACATTTGCCACGTTAAGTTGGGCAGCAAAGATTCCATAAAATCTAAATCAGTGGCATGACAGTGACAGCAGAAACACATTCCATTGTGCTGCTTCAGCTTGCTTGGTTAATGACAAAGATTTGTCTTGAAGACTATCTGTATCTGAAATAATAAAGAAGAAACATGTTGAAAGTAAGAAGAATGAAGAAAATAATATTGAAAATTCTAATCTAAAGATAATTCAGGAATAAAATCATGTGTACTACTCACTTCTGTCATTTTAAGTGTGCAATAATCAGTATAAGTTACCTAAAGGAATTTTGTATGCTTCATAACTGAATCTTTCTTTAATATTTCACAGTCATAAGTCATTTGAAAATGAATACTTCTTCAAGAGCTTTAGGGGTTACAAAACTTATACTTGATTTTAAGCCAAATTTTAATAGGCCAATCTTTTTTCCAGGAATTCCCTTTGAAGCTTCAAATGTCAAATAAATTCCTTGTAAAGGCATAATTGGGTCAGAATTAAATGGCAATCAACCCCTCTCCCCCCAATAAAATAAAATAAAATAAATAACACAAAAAAAACATTACTCTTAACTAATAATTCCTTTGATCTGTTTATCAACAACAATAAGAACTGAATGCAAACTTACCGTGAACAAGTCAAGTTGTCAACTGCAGAACATAATTTGTCGCTTTTTCATACCCAAAATTCTGATTTGATTAGCGATAATCTTGGGTAATCTTGAGATGCTGCTAGTTGTTGTTTCATATTAAATATTAAGACCCAATTATCCAGTGCATGCGACAATTAGTGTCATATTTATCAGCTGATGTAAACAAACGGTGAGGTCAGTGTATTAGACTGTGTTACTGTTCATATCGATATTTCATTGGGAAGGGAAGTTACAAATATAAACCAGTCAATGACCCACAAAAAGTAGACTGTGTCGCTGTGTTTTGAGATAAGAAGCGGTAAAGCGGAAATTGTAAATGGAAAACCAAAAGTGTACTTTTCCATTCTTAAAATAGCAAATGCTAAATTTAGACTGGATATTCCAAAAGTCATACTTTTTACCGTGATTTTCTTAAGCCAATTTAATAATTTTGGAGCCAATTTGCTCATTGGTTTCATTGAATTTTCTAATGGCGGATATAAATTTAATCTACAGTCGTTCTTTTATAGTCATAATCTACAGCCGTTTTTTTTAAGTCGCCGACTGGACGACTATTTTGAAATTTTTGGTAGTCCAGTTACAAATTTAGTCGCCGTGGGCGACTGGGCGACCGCTAATTTTCAGCCCTGGTATATAAGGGGGGGAAAATTACGCAGGTAAACATTAATTTGGGAAAAATTACATTATGACAAATGCCGCCAAAAATGTAAAGATTCTTTTTGTATAAATGACCATTTTTCAAAGTCTGATCTGTATAATATATACAATATAGTAGCTCCCACTCAATAACAACTTCTTCCGACACCCCAGTGGCCTCTTAGTGCGGGGGAAGCTGGAAGGTGAAAAACGTAGCTCTTTTCCCCTGCTATCCCCTGCACTGCCACAGGGGTGGGGTGGTGGTGGTTGCAGGCTTTCAAGCGGGCCCTACTTTTCCTATTTTTCCTACTTTTCCCTACTTTTTTTGTTAAACCCCTACTTTTCCCTACTTTTTTTTGAAATGCCCTACTATCCCTACTTTTTAAAGAAAAAAGCTCGAGGATAATTGATTAAAAAACCAGTGTAAGTAGTAGATTGATTTTGATATGATCTTTTTCTCAAATTAAATAAGAATCAGATGCTAGTTTAATTGTAGGAAAAAGTTGATGGAAGTAGGTCATCAGTGGTGCAAGAGGGGTTCCATGATGAGGATGGTTGAAGCTGACATGGCAGAATCAGCGACTTTAGGTGAGTTTGCTTATAAAGAAATATTACTTAGTGTTCAATTATTTTTTAGCTAATCTGTCACAAAGTGACAGGGTGAGCTTTTGTGATCGCTTTTCGTCCGGCGTCCGTCCGTCCGGCGTCCGTCCGTAAACTTTTGCTTTAAATGACATCTCCTCATAAACTACTGAGCCAATTTCATCCAAACTTCACAGGAATGTTCCTTTGGTGGTCACCTTTAAAAATTGTTCAAAGAATTTAATTCCATGCAGAACTCTGGTTGCCATGGCAACCGAAAGAAAAATCTTTAAATATCTTCTATTAAACAACCCTAAGAGCTAGAGCTTAGATATTTGGCATTAAACATCTTCTAGTGAGTGTCTACCAAGTTTGTTCAAATAAAAGCCCTAAGGTCAAAATTGGCCCGGCCCCGGGAGGTCATTGATTTTCCCTATATGCATATAGTAAAAAATTAAAAAATCTTCTTTTAAAGAACCCAAAGAGCTAGAGCTTAGATATTTGGTATGAAACATCTTCTAGTGAGTGTCTACCAAGTTTGTTCAAATAAAAGACCTGGGGTCAAAATTGGCCCTGCCCCGGGGGGTCATTGATTTTCCCTATATGCATATAGTAAAAACTTAAAAAATCTTCTTTTAAAGAACCCAAAGAGCTAGTGCTTAGATATTAAGCATGAAACATCTTCTAGTGATGGCTACCAAGTTTGTTCAAATAAAAGCCCTGAGGTCAAAATTGGCCCCGCCCTGGGGGGTCATTGATTTTCCCTATATGCATATAGTAAAAACTTAAAAAATCTTCTTTTAAAGAACCCAAAGAGCTAGAGCTAAGATATTAAGCATGAAATATCTTCTATTGAGTGTCTACCAAATTTGTTCAAATTAAAGCCCTGTGGTCAAAATTGGCCCCACCCCGGGTGTCATTGATTTTCCCTATATGCATATAGTAAAAACTTAAAAAATCATCTTTTAAAGAACCATAAGAGCTAGAGCTTAGATATTTGGCATGAAACATCTTCTAGTGTATGTCTACCAAGTTTGTTGAAATAAAAGCCCTTGGGTCAAAATTGACCCCGCCCCAGGGGGTCATAGATTTTCCCTATATGATGCATATTGAAAAAACTTAAAAAATCTTCTTTTAAAGAACCCAATGAGCTAGAGTTTAGATATTAAGCATGAAACATCTTTAAGTTAATATCTACAAAATTGTTTCCCAATGATACTTATGCTAAGGGACAATACATGCCAACATCTTTGAGCATATATAGATTTTAGGCAATGTTTGGCATATTGGCATGTATTGAAGTTGCTCACTGTGATCATTTTGTCTTGAATTTTCATTGAATGAAAGATACTGAAAAAATGTAGTGAGTGTTTCTGAAAAACATGTATGCTTTAATTAGATAGAATTTTATAGCTTTAATATGGTAGGGGATTAGGAATCTTTATCTTATAACAGATAATTTAAGAATAACTAACTGTGTGTTAAGGCTTTCAGTGTGCCAATTATTAGTAATAACCATTAAAGATGTGAGAGATTGTTGTTGCATCCAAAGTTTTTGCTCTCTATCTTTAAATATACAATATGGCATAAATATTCATTTATCTGAGACCTACTTACATTTCTCGTAATTAATTAAGTTTCTTTTTAAATTCCATTTTACTAACAATTTATTATTTCAGGTCCATTAATTTATAAAAATTAACTTCACAATGCCACATGGACAATGCATGTTAATGTATATGCTTTGCTCTGTACTTGTGTGCATCTATTTATTTGGTAGCAGGCTTTACTATACTATTATCTATAGTTCTGCAATTAATACATTATGAAGCGTAAACTCTTGCTTTGATTTGTCAGTTTTGCATGTACTAACTTTGCATACTAACTGCTTGTGTATATATCTTAAAATTTACTTTTGGTTGTTACAAGTATCTATTTTCTATGCCCATGTAAACTCCATGCATATCTAGGATGCTAGTAAACCTTTGCTTTTTTTACATTTATTTGTTTTCATTTTCTAGTGTGTTATAATGCTAGTTAAAAAAATCATGTTTTATCACCTATCCTTGTTCTAGTCTGTGTTTCACATATTATGCTAGCTAAAACCATGTTTTGGCACATAACATTTTTCTTGTTTGTATTTTGTAACAACCATGCTATCTTAAACAAGGTTTTAACACATTTCCTGTTTCTAGTCTGTGTACAAAAAACATGCTTACTTAATGTTTAATGTTGCTAATAGTCTGTGTTCAGACATATTCATTGTTTATAGTTTTCTGTTATTATTTGGGATTGGATCTAATAAAAAAATACCAATTCCAGGTTCATGTCCAGATTCATCCTGTTGTGGAATCCCTATTGAGACACTGGTGACTGGTTTCCTAAATGAAGAAAATGCCATGGATATTACTTGATAAGGGTCTGTATTTGTTTTTGCATCAACTTTGGAAAAAAGGTGAGTAGAGAGTCCTACTTTCCCTACTTTAAGGCTCTGAAAATCCCTACTTTTCCCTACTTTTTTACAAAAAAATTCCTACTTTTATCCCTACTTTTTTGTTATTGGCCACTTGAAAGCCTGTGGTTGCAAATGACTGGTGCATTAGACTGATTCAAACTGACAACAGGTGGTAATTCAAAGTGAACTAAGTGGTGGATACCAAGTTTTAAGTCATTTGGACATACGGTGATAAAGATACATGGTATGCTCCACACAAGAAAGTAATGTTTGAAAAAAATCAATCAGGCCATCCTTAAAAAAATGTTTGTTTGCAGTAACGCGACCGACTCACAAAAATCACCCCGACTCATACATTTTTAGCTCACCTGTCACAAAGTGACAGGGTGAGCTTTTGTGATCGCTTTTCGTCCGGCGTCCGTCCGTCCGTCCGTCCGTCGTCCGTAAACTTTTACTTTAAATGACATCTCCTCATAAACCACTAGGCCAATTTCATCCAAACTTCACAGGAATGTTCCTTTGGTGGTCACCTTTAAAAATTGTTCAAAGAATTTAATTCCATGCAGAACTCTGGTTGCCATGGCAACCGAAAGAAAAAACTTAAAATATCTTCTTTTAAAAAACCCAAAGAGCTAGAGCTTAGATATTTGGCATGAAACATCATCTAGTCAGTGTCTACCAAGTTTGTTCAAATAAAAGCCCTGGGGTCAAAATTGGCCCCGCCCCAGGGGGTCATTGATTTTCCCTATATGCATATAGTAAAACCTTAAAAAATCTTCTTTTAAAAAACCCAAAGAGCTAGAGCTAAGATATTTAGCATGAAACATCCTCTAATGGGTGTCTACCAAGTTTGTTCAAATAAAAGCCCTGGGGTCAAAATTGGCCCCGCCCCAGGGGGTCATTGATTTTCCCTATATGCATATAGTAAAACCTTAAAAAATCTTCTTTTAAAGAACCAAAAGAGCTAGAGCTAAGATATTTAGCATGAAACATTCTGTAATTGGTGTCTACCAAGTTTGTTCAAATAAAAGCCCTGGGGTCAAAATTGGCCCCGCCCCAGGGGGTCATTGATTTACCCTATAGGCATATAGTAAAACCTTAAAAAATCTTCTTTTAAAAAACCCAAAGAGGTAGAGCTTAGATATTTGGCATGAAACATCTTCTAGTCAGTGTCTACCAAGTTTGTTTAAATAAAAGCCCTGGGGTCAAAATTGGCCCCGCCCCAGGGGGTCATTGATTTTCCCAATATGCATATAGTAAAACCTTAAAAAATTTTCTTTTAAAAAACCCAGAGCTAGGGCTAAGATATTTAGCATGCCACATCCTCTAATGGGTGTCTACCAAGTTTGTTCAAATAAAAGCCCTGGGGTCAAAATTGGCCCCGCCCCAGGGGGTCATTGATTTACCCAAAATGCATATAGTAAAACCTTAAAAAATCTTCTTTTAAAAAACCCAAAGAGGTAGAGCTTAAATATGTGGCATGAAACATCTTCTAGCCAGTGTCTACCAAGTTTGTTCAAATAAAAGCCCTGGGGTCAAAATTGGCCCTGCCCCAGGGGGTCATTGATTTTCCCTATATGCATATAGTAAAACCTTAAAAAATCTTCTTTTAAAGAACCCAAAGAGCTAGAGCTAAGATATTTAGCATGAAACATCCTCTAATGGGTGTCTACCAAGTTTGCTCAAATAAAAGCCCTGGGGTCAAATTTGGCCCCGCCCCAGGGGGTCATTGATTTACCCTATATGCATATAGTAAAAACTTAAAAAAATCTTCTTTTAAAAAACCCAAAGAGGTAGAGCTTAGCTATTAAGCATGAAACCTCTTCTAGTGGGTGTCTAACAAGTTTGTTCAAATAAAAGCCCTGGGGTCAAAATTGGCCCCGCCCCAGGGGGTCATTGTTTTTCCTTTTATGTATATAAGTTAAAACATAAAAAATCTTCTTTTAAAAAATCTTAAAAGGTAGAGCTAAGATATTTAGCATGAAACATCTTCTAATGGATGTCTACCATTTTTGTTAAATTAAGGGCCCTGGGGTTAAAAAATTGGCCCGGCCCCGGGATCATTGATTTTCCTTTTATGTATATAGTAAAAACTGAAAAAATGTTCTGTTAAAAAGACCAAGAGATAGAGTTTAGATATTAAGCATGAATTATCTTCTAGTGAGTGTTTACCAAGTTTGTTCAAATAAAAGCCCTGGGGACAAAATTGGCCCGCACAGAGGGTGTGGGTCATTGTTTTTCACTATATGTGTTTAGTGAAAACTTAAAGATTTTCTTAGAGCTAGAGCTTAGATATTTATCATGAAACATCTTCAAATGGGGATCTACCAAGTTTGTTCAAATAAAAGCCCCTGGGTTAAAATTAGCCCCGCCCCGGGGGCCTTTATACAGGTGAGCGATTTCAGGGCCATGATGGCCCTCTTGTTATTGAGACTTCAAAGAGATTTTTTTTGCAGCCGAAAAATCAGTCCGTGAAATACGTCCTTTCTGTGTTTAAATTTTCTTTTCGGTAGTTTCGACTTGAAAGATGCAATCCGGTCAACTCGTCCCCTAGTCAACTCTCATCTGGTCAACTCGTCACCTTTTTGGTCAACTCGTCCCCTAATTTTGGTCAACTCGTCCTCAAAGACTCAACTCGTCCCTAATATGGTCAACTCGTCCCCTACGTTCGATCTATTCGTCACTAGTATGTTGTAAATCAATGTCTTTAAATAGTACTTTTTATGTAAAATTAATAATGTATTTGATTGATATCGAAATATTAATAAAATAACGTCTTTTTTACGTTAAATTTTAATGATCTTTATCTAAGCGCACGTGCATAGCTTTGATGTAAAACTACAAAGACAGTTAAGTTTGAAAACATTCAATTAATGTTTAATTAATCGGAGTTTTAATGAAAATTAAAACTAAAATTAGGTCCAACTCTTTGATTTTTACCTCCTCCCTGAATGGATTAAAGACTGACAACAGATTAACAGAAATTGGGAGTGCTAAAAACTTTATGTTGGTGCGTATTGATCTCATTATAGAATGATCGTGTCAATTAAAAACATGATAATTGTTTGTTGTGAAATTGTCAATTGTTTCTGATTTTTTAAAATTGCATTTCATTGTAATATTATGGTCCATTCTCATAGGAGTTGTATAAACATACATGCCTTTTGAAAGAGTTAGTATTTATTTATTTTTTCATTATTTTTTTAAATAAAAAATCCGTACAATAATATTTGCCTTGGATATTAACTAATTGAAAACATAAAGTAATTACTAAATATTCAATTGCCATTTAATAATTAGTAAAGATTAATATTAAATTTCCATAAATAAATCTTTAAACTGATCTCAAAGAGGAGCTGTATAAAACCGAGTTCCAGAATTTCTTGTATAATACAAGTCAACATATTGAATGTATTAATTGTAATGAATTCAACATTTTCATATATTTGACCACACACCATCAAAAACAAAATTCTATATTTGGAAAATTAAATTTTATAACAACCTTTGGCACTATTTTCAAGCGATTTGTATAATTTCAAATTAAAGACACACGTTCTTTAAATATATAAATACGTATCCAACCACAGAGGCAAATGTGTCTTTAATCCTATTTTCAAATTACTATGTGTTTGCTTTAATAACCAAAGGCACGTGTCATGATATATTTAATTAACAACAAATAAAAACTCCAAATATTCGCATACAAAAAGCGTCAAAATATGTCCAATTTAGTATTTTTATAATGTATTATTTTAACAGTCTATAATAATTTATGAAATATATGAAAAACAAATAATAATAAAATATAGGGGACGAGTTTGGGACGAGTTGACTAGGGGACGAGTTGTCCAAGGGACGAGTTGACCAAAAAGGTGACGAGTTGACCAGAGGACAAGTTGACCAGGGGACGAGTTGACTCTGAATCTGAAAGATGGCGGCGCTCATGAAAATGCCTATCAAACATTTCGTATAGATTAGCTGTAACCGTTAAGATTTCTCAAATGATAGTATAACCATGATACTTGCCAAAAAAAAAATACAATCAGGAAATTTAAACCAAAATAGCACATGTTTTTTGTGTTTGAAGAGATCGACTATTAAAAGAAAAATGAATAGCTAATTTTTGGGCCGCAACGATTTGGAAAATAATGACAAAATTAATGCAGCAAGAACTATTTTTTCAATGGAACAATTTGATACAAATCCATCTAACAATATTAAAAGTCTTATTGACTTTTATTATGAAAATTTAAAATATATCACTTTCAATATGAAAATTCTTGATAGTGATGCCTCACGCTTGGGGTAAAGAGTTAACTTGGCCCTGATCCAACTCTGCACTCATACAAATACGAAAAAGAAGTTGATTTTCTGTTATAATTAGATATAAATTTCTACCATTAAGCAAATTTGTTTCAACAAAATGATGTTATCTCTACTGAATAAAAATTCTGGTAAAAGTCGTTCCTTCGAGAGCAATCGAACCAAATCTCAAGTTCCAAAGTTGAAATAAGACATATTTATAAAGACACATATATATAATATTTTTTTTAAACAATTTGTAATTATGTAGTGACATATAAGATGATAATTTGCAACCAAAATTTGACAAAATATGCCTTAGAGTCCATCAAAAGATGCTTTTTACGCCCGGCAAAAATCATAAACTATCCAATGAAGAAAATTAAAAGCGAAACAAAAGTAATACGAGTCCAGGCGCCTGCAGAGAAGATTTGTGGGTAAATGGAAAAATGGCCGCTTCGATCATGAATGTTTTGATTTCCAAACAGAGTCCATCCACAGGTGCTTGAAACAAATTTTTTAAAGTTTTATATGGGCTATAATTACTATATATCTTTATATACATATATAGACTGGTTATGTAAAATATTTGAATATGTGACTAGCGCCTGTGAGTCCATCAATCTGGATAAACTAATGTTTTATTTAAGGGAATAAAATTGTGTTGCAAATCTTTAAAAGATGTTTTGTCTTTAAAAAAAAACACCAATGTATTACCATATACATATATTTGGGGGAAAAAATTCGGTCAGACAAAAGTTCTTTCGGTCAGACAAGAATTGAAAGTTTGTCTGACCGAATGTCAGGCAAATTTTTCAGCAGTTTCGCGAAGCCTGATATAGCTATTTGTTTCATTTAAATCAACGAAATGTGGTACCGTAAACGAGTCATAGTGAATTTTACCTCCTGTTATTTATGCTTGTCTCTATTATTTTAATATTAAAAATTTCAATATTTTCAGTATATATGTTGAGCTAATAAACATTAATGTTTTTAAAAGAGAGTTTTATTGTCTTTATTACATTTTTCAAAGGTTTGATTTTGATATTGTCCACACAGTAAATTGCAACTATGGGTAAGGCTTAGAGGGATGACATCTATAAAATATCAGTCTATAAAATGGGTCATCCCATAAGCCGAACTAGTAAGGCCAGGGTACGACCTAAAGTGTCCGTGTGCCCTGAGTAAGTGGCATCATCTTTCTTTCCATTTGTAAACTTCAAAATGGTGCTGTTAACATTACTTTTTTAAATAAATAGAATGTATCAGTTGGTAAGTAAATGGTCTTCAGTGATTTTGTTTGGATTTTTCACAACCACCTGTGTCTTTTTAAGGGGAAAATATAGCGCAATATATCATTTAAAGGGGAAAATCTATAATCATACAATAAACTAAGAACAGTCAAATATAACCAAACATTTAACCATCTAAATTAACAGGCAAGGTTCACACACTAGGTTGACTATAATGAGAGATGATTTCATGCATTGCAATGCTGTTAAGTGATAGTAATATTGGACTATTTTATTTCAAGGGGAAAATATTATATTAGTTAAATTTAAGGGAAAATATAGCATTTTTGGGCTAGGGGAAACAGCCTGTATTCGGCTGTAATATATACGAAAAAAATCACTGGTCTTAGTTTTGCAGGAGTATTTGTTCTAAATTTACGACGAGCACTGACCTGACCACTTTGTAACCTTAAAGAGGTATCAAGAGTTCTCGACTCCCAGAGTTTTCGACCCTTAGAAAATGTACGATAGTTTTCAACCCCTAAGTTTTCGACCCATATAGAGATGAAATTGGTCGAGAGTTTTTGACCCCTGCTCCATTTGGGGTAAAATAAATATGATAGCTTAATTAAATATGATGAAATAATCTTATGACTAGATGACACTTGCTTTTCAAAATACAGATGCAGGGTTCGAATTTAAGCTGGCATACTGGCAAAATGCCAGTTAAAATCTTATAACGCCAGTAAAAATTACTCTAGTTGGCATTTATTTGCAAGTGACTGTTTATTTTGGACATTTACATAAATGTTATCTTCTGAGCTGATGATGATGCTTGGCAACTGCCCGCTGCAGTATTTAATGACGTCTACCTTTACAACTTAAAAATCAAATTTAGTTGCTCTATTTATTTTTTAATGTTACAATATTTTGATGGACTATTTATAACAGCCAAACACTATTGATTAGAGCATCCAAGATGTTTTCTCTGGGTAATGTAAAATGCGTAGCAATCCTCTATAAAGTGTTTACTTTTAAGTTGAAATATTTATTTATTTTAAGTAGATCAGTACCTCTGAGTTTTAAGGCTGTTGGTGTAATCAAGTACAAAATATGCTAAAATTAATGAAGGTCTCAAGAAATTACATTGATTGCATGAACAAGTTTATAACTGTACGTTGTCATTAGTGGGTGTTCCTCTGGTATATCTGATCTGTGATTCCTAAGAAATTGTTTATCATTAATAAATTAATGTGTTGAAATGTTTTTGTTTCGTTACAAGAAGACATCTGTGTTTACCAGTAATAAAGATGTTTCTGATATTCAATAGACATTCAAGCTTATTATCATTTGTCATACCAGATGTTCAAAATACATTGTCATTGTGTATTATAATAGTAATAATAATAAGATATGTGATCATGGAAATGCCAGTTGACTACCTCATATTGCCAGTTAAACATTTGATCACTTGCAAAAATCTGCAAGAAGAAAATCTTGCTAAATTCTATCCCTGAGATGTACCCGCAAATCAGTATACTGGGTTGACCAATTACCGGTGTGTTAACATTTTAATAGTGGTCTGCATTCGGTAGTACTATAACATTTTTCCAACCAACAAAAAGTACATAATTTTGCCGATAATATTGGAGAAAATATTT
Source organism: Ruditapes philippinarum (assembly GCF_026571515.1). Lineage (NCBI taxonomy): Eukaryota > Metazoa > Mollusca > Bivalvia > Venerida > Veneridae > Ruditapes > Ruditapes philippinarum. The sequence goes on from NW_026860024.1 coordinate 12,324, forward strand.
ACACAAAACGGTTAACAAAGTCAAAGTGCAGCTTACTGACATTGAAAATTCAGAATAGTCGGACTACACCGGTAATTAGTAAACAACGGTAATCAGTAAAGTGACTATATATTATATATTTTTAGATTTACCATATTTTATTATACTTGTCATTATGAATAAATATGTTTCACTTGCTAAAAACTTAATATAAGTGTTCTGAAGTAAAATATTTTATGTAATGATATATATATTACAAGATTAATAAATTTAATTTAAATATTATAAACTTAATAATAAGTTACACGTGTTGCTTGTTATACGTTGTTTGTCGCAATTAACACCTTTTCAAAAAATGAGTGCGTTTTTATTCATAGCACCTTTGTCAAAAAACTTAATCAAATAAAGAACTGTTTATGTGAAGTATGTATTGTTATATTTGATGAGTGTTAACAGCTAAAAATTGTGAAATAAATATTTGGTTGTTTAAGTATTCTTTTTTATAAATTCCTTTAAAATACAACCAAGAAATGCAAGAAAAACAATGTTTTTTTTCTCACTCAACTGGAGTCGTGAAACTTCAAAGTAGGAAAATAAAATGGTCAAATGGACCCTCTGGCACAGACGTGGTTAATGTGTTCACAATAGTATAATGCTTCCAACCGTTACAAACATTAATTATTTATATTAATGAAATATTTAATTATCATAAATTAACAAAAAAAATCTACTCAATTATCGCAAGTCCTGTAATCATAATAGAAACCGTTTTATAGCCGTAGGTGGTTCTTCTAAAACTTCAGTATTGCAAAAAACTAAAACTCTGGGATCAAAAACTCTTAGAGGTCGACAACTCTGGGGTTCGAGAATTCTGGGGGACGAAAACTCTCGCAATCACAAACATTGGCACATTTCAACATTGAATAAGCTGACCAGAGATACAAACACACACGTAGAGTTGGTGTATGAAATTAGTTTTCGATTGAACTGTAATTATCTAAATTATACAGTAACATAATGCGATGTAATTAAATCTTAAATAAAGTGTACAACCTTTCATCGATCGCGTCGCCATCTTGGATAAGTTAAGCGCGCCAAAAATAGTAAATTCCGTCAAGACCGTAATAAAATGGGGAGTGAGAGTGAGATACGTTTTCTGGGCACTACTGTCCTCATTTTCGGAAACTTCGGCAAAATGTCGGATACGTAATTTTATTAAATATAAGAACCGTTTATGTTTGGACATATATTTTGTCCCCACTTGCCGAACCATGTCCCAAGATGGTGGGTGAAATGACCATTAAATGTCCCTACATAAGCCCATACAGCATCCCTCTCTCTCTCTCTCTCTCTCTCTCTCTCTCTCTCTCTCTCTCTCTCTCTCTCTCTCTCTCTCTCTCTCTCAGCAAATGATCTAACATTTCTTGTTCCTAAAATACATGTACTTTGTTATATTTCTCAATGCCATTTCAATGTAATCTATAGTATCAATACTTTTTTTATATTCGTACTAGGGACGGACCGATTTACTAATGTTATTTGAACTTGTGGTCCAACCCTTTTTCTTTCAAAATGTATTTATATATTTTTCTTTCTATATATTTGCATTGTACATATTGTAAAAAATTGAAAGGAATAAAATATGTTTAAACTAAATTTTACATACTTTTACTGTAATCATTGTGGGATTTCACAGTTATTTTCAACACAATACGCTATTGTACAGAATAATGACATTCAATTTGTCTAGCGGACAGATTATTGCAAACAAAAGAATGTCCGTTAACGTGCGTGATTTTTCACAGCTTTAAACAGCACTGAGTGAGACAATAACCTTTTCACCAATTTTGTTAAAATGTTGACTGAGTAATTGTGTTTTGTTTTCCATGTTTTCATCAGTTAGAATCGTTAATGTTTGTGTTATTTGTATTGTTTGTTTAGAAAAACAAAATATAATCTGATCAGATGTCAAGACGTTTATGACTCAGACTATGAAATAAATAGCGTGATGCAATGGTATTGTTCAAACATGTATATACTTATACAAGAATCCGATAATCATATCAGTCAAACAATAATACACTAGCAAACTGATTTATATACAGAGCTGAATGTTACATGTACAGTTTATACAACAGTAAAATCACTCTTTGAAAGCGCCACGGATACCAGACTTATGGCAGCCGTGAACACACTGATATACATTGTTCTATAGATGCGCGAAAATATGACTATTAAGAAATTATTGGTGTAGAAATATTCGCGCTGAACATGAATTCGCGGATCGAATGTCACCGCGAAGATCGCGAAAATTTGAAGCCCGCGAATATTTCTACACATACAGTAATCGACTGTCACCTAGGAACATCAAAATAAAAGTGAAAACAAAATACTTCTTTCATGTTTAAAAAACTTTTATTGTCAAATGATGCTGAAAAAAATTAACTTGGACCAGTGATTGATAATAACACTACACAAAGTATATTTCTAGCCTAAAAATTGATGGTGAAAATTATTTAAAAGATGTAAAATAATTAAAATTCTAGGCTAAATTGTCTCCAGGCTCCTGATTTAGGGACATTTGATAGTAGTTCAGTTCTTAACTATAGGGCATGTAGTTCTGGAGAAAAAAGTGTTTCAAAAACTATTATGCTATGCTAATATGCTATCTGGGCAGAGCAATGTTGAAAGTGACTGTGGGAAATCTTTCAAAATATCCAATCTCAAAGCCTAATAGTTCTGATGATGATTTTTCAAGTTTCAATATATAATAAATAACTTGTGAGCCCCAAGTGCAAGGTCATTGTGACCTATTACTTGCTACATGCAAAGACCATATATAATTCTTTAAACACTGGTATGCCCCAAGTGAAAGACCATTGTGGCCCATTACTTGCTACATGCAAAGACCTCATGACCCAGCAGAAGATTTTGAAAAATTTTAGAACACAAATAAGCCCCTGGATGAGGTCAATTTGTTTCCAGGGGTCATGATGTAAACAACTTTACTATTTTACTTATAAAATTGCTAAGATCCTTAACAGGGCCAATTTATCTTTTATTATCATGAACTGGGAACTCTGCAGGTGACCCAATAGAAAATGCTTCATGCAAAATATATAAGCTCTAGATGTCCAGGAGAATTTCAAAGACTTTACTATACATGATATATGTCTATTAAAAGTCTTTGGCCAGGGCCAAATTGAACAAGGGGTCTTGATTTGAACATCTTTTATAGTGATCCACTTAAAATAATGTTTAAGGTTTTATGGTTCTAGAGAAGAAAATTGTATAGGCCAGCCTTGTCAGCTTTTCTGCCTTTTCCACTTTGATAAGGTCAAGAAGTGTCTGCATCGACTCAGCTTCTATTGAATAAGGCTCTGTCTTCACAATCATGGCCCATTTTGCAGTCACCATTCTTTGGAGGTCATATTTAATCTTTATTGCATTACTATGGGACTTAAAATCTTCTAGATCTTCCATGTAAGGAAAGCAGCATTCTAAAGCAGCTTCGGTAATTTTATCAAAATGATTGGGTTTAAGAAATTATCTGATTCAATTAAGAGGGTAAAGGTTCCCCTATGTCTGTTGTGAAGGTTTCCCCATCTTCAATCTTTTGTCAGCTTCTTGGCATTTGTCTGATTCAATTAACAGTGGTAAAGTTTTATCTTTACCTGATTCAGTATCTTCAACAATCTAAATCATACTAGTTTTAGGTTTTTTGGCGAATTTTTCAAGGTTGGGGTTCATTTTCTCGCTGAAAAGTTGACTTACTTCGTCTTGATAAAAACAACGTTGTCAGCTTAGACAAACATGTTTATATAATTATAGAACGTTTAAACCTCATTTTTGTACATCAAAACCCTGACAAATGTGCTAGGGCACTTTCTGACATCAAGGTTCTTTTAAGGTTTTATCAAAATCCTTTGAAAAATGTAAGAAGAGTTTAGCACAGAAGAAATTGATTAGGCCCATCCGCTGACATACTCAATCTAATAACCAGTTTCTTTCCTTTGGAAAACCTGGTTAAAAATAAACTCTTAATACATAAACATAAAAATGAAAAAAGAACATCAATTAATGCAACCCTTATCTCATCAGGCATTTAATTATTCTCTTGAATAGGAAATATTAACATGACTCCACAGAAGTTTATGATGGTAGAAACCTCTGCAATAACGGCAGTGTACATAGTCATAAGCCTTGGATTGGCCAGAAGGTCTTCTGTAGACAATGAAATTTCCCTCTCCTTTCTGAAGAACCTGTTAAAATACACAAAAAAGAGAGCCATGAGGGCAATGATTAATGCTCATATGAGTAACACTGCAATTTGTGACCATAATTTTCTTCTCAAGATGACCAAAATATGAGCTAGGGCTAAACATTATCAAATTAAAATTTTCTGACAATTTTTCAGGACATTTGGGCTAAGAATGTAACCTCTATAGAGAGGAAACAAAGATTTTCCATATTTAAGCACTGTGACCTTGTTTTTGAAACAAGATGACCTATATTCTTATTTGTGCTAGAAATCATTAATCAACCTTTCTGAAAGATTTCCATGATAATTGGACTAAAAATGTATGAGGAATCTTTAATAAACAAGTGCTGTGACCTAGTTATTGACCCTAGATGACAAAATTTGAAACCAATTTGGAATGCAATAATGGATTTGTTTTTGACCAGAGATGACCTTTATTCAAACTTTAAGGGAGACACAGGCAAAATTTTCATTCATTATTCTGTAAAAGTCCTCAAACTGAATACACTTGGCAGTCACAGAACAAAACTTTTCCTCTTATAAAGAATATAACGGTACTTTTCTAACCTGTCCCATGTGGATCAGGTTAGAGCTTTAGAATTAGTGGTCATAGTGAACTCTGGAAACGTTTAAGATCATGTCAAAGGGTTAGACTTGTTTCAATCATACACTATTAACAATATCTGTTATTGCAACTTTTGGGGTTTTTCAAGTCAAAGGACTAGTTTGAAAACTATTTGGTGATTCTGTCAGCGTCATTCAACATATATATATATATTTACGCTTCAAACCAAAAATATATAGAATTTATACAAAAATTCATGCTTGGACTTTCAAAAATGTCATTTTAGTATGATTTAAGTTCATATATCATTTTGTTATTTTTTTATCATTAATTTGCCTGAGTATCCCTTTAAGCTATAAATCATTGAATCAACCTTTCTGACAAATTTTTAGGATATTTGAATAAAATTCACTAGACTATCTAAGCCTCAAGATCCCAATGTGTTGTCCTATAAGTGACTTAGTCTATGTAAAACAAATGAGCCCCAGGATGGGCTAACCTTGGCACCAGGGACACAATTTATACAACTTAAGTAGATAGACCCACCAGGCAATGCTTAATACCAAATATCTAAGCTCTGGGTCCTAAAGTTTCTGACAAGACTTTTGAAATTTTCTAATACATAAGTTTTTATGAAAGGAAGTGACCCCTAGTGACTATCTTTGACTCCTTTGGAAAGATCTTACATAACATTATAAGAGTCCATTTTGTTGTTCTAAACACTTGGCCATAGGCCTCCAAGTTTTAAAGAAGAGTATTCAAATGTGTTTACATTAGTCGATGTGATATGGTACATTCAGACAAGTCATAAAAAAATCAAAGACTTTTCAAGAACTATTCAAGGACCTTTCTGACTTTCTCAGGGAGTACAGCCCACAATATACCCATATAACTGAGGTATATCCAGTGAAAAATATACAAGGTATGTTCCTTAATCTCAAGTAGAATTGTCATTCTGATACTTGCCACTTGATTTATTGTAAGATTTTCAATTTATTAATCAATGAAAAGCTTGTAATCTTAGATTAATTCTTTATCTTATTGTTTGACACAAAAACATTTAATTTTACTGCTAAGCCTATGACTTATCAGGCCATTATTTTCATTAGGCCTTCTGCCTTCAATATACAAGCATATCACTCCAGTGACCCATGACCAGTCGCTTTTTACAGGTAAAAATCTTTACCTGAATCACGTGACCATGATACTATTTAACCCAATACACGAGCACGGCTAACTCATAGTCATTTCAGCGACCTTGTCGCAAGCTTATTGTATAGGTTCACGTAGACTTCGTAGGTAAGCTACCACGTGTATTGTTGAAATGTTGAATTACTTTTTAGCTCACCTGTCACAAAGAGACAGGGTGAGCTTTTGTGATCGCTTTTTGTCCGTCGTCCGGCCGTCGTCCGTCTGTCGTCCGTCCGTAAACTTTTGCTTTAAATGACATCTCCTCATAAACCACTAAGCCAATTTCATCCAAACTTCACAGGAATGTGTCTTTGGTGGTCACCTTTAAAAATTGTTCAAAGAATTTAATTCCATGCAGAACTCTGGTTGCCATGGCAACCAAAAGAAAAAACTATAAAAATCTTCTTTTAAAAAACCATAAGAGCTAGAGCTTAGATATTTGGCATGAAACATCTTCTAGTGAGTGTCTACCAAGTTTGTTCAAATAAAAGCCCTGGGGTCAAAATTGACCCCGCCCGCAGGGGGTCATTGATTTTCCCTATATGCATATAGTAAAAACTTAAAAAATCTTCTTTTAAAGAACCATAAGAGCTAGAGCTTAGATATTTGGCATGAAACATCTTCTAGTGAATTTCTACCAAGTTTGTTCAAATAAAAGCCTTGGGGTCAAAATTGGCCCCGCCCCAGGGGGTCATTGATTTTCCCTATATGCATATAATATATAGTAAAAACTTTAAAAATCTTCTTTTAAAGAACCCAAAGAGCTAGAGCTAAGATATTAAGCATGAAACATCTTCTAGTGAGTGTCTACCAAGTTTGTTCAAATTAAAGCCCTAGGGTCAAAATTGGCCCCGCCCCGGGGGTCATTGATTTTCCCTTTATGCATATAGTAAAAACTTAAAAATCTTCTTTTAAAGAACCATAAGAGCTAGAGCTTAGATATTTGGCATGAAACATCTTCTAGTGAATGTCTACCAAGTTTGTTCAAATAAAAGCCCTGGGGTCAAAATTGATCCGGCCCCAGGGGGTCATAGATTTTCCCTATATGCATATAGTAAAAACTTAAAAAAACTTCTTTTAAAGAACCCAAAGAGCCAGAGCTAAGATATTTAGCATGAAACATGTTCTAATGAGTGTCTACCAAGTTTGTTCAAATAAAAGCCCTGGGGTCAAAATTGGCCCCGCCCCAGGGGGTCATTGATTTTCCCTATATGCATATAGTAAAAACTTAAAAAATCTTCTTTTTAAAGGGAGACACAGGCAAAATTTTCATTTCTTAGTTTTGAATTTTTCGTTCCTAATTCTGTAAATGCCCTCAAAATAAATATATTAGACAGTCAAAGGAACAAAACTTTGCTCCATATTAAGAATAAATTGGCGGTTTCCTAACCTGACCCGCGTGGGTCAGGTTAGAGCGCTAGGATTTCACAATAGTTGTCACAGTGAACTCTGGAAACGTTAAAGAACATGTCAAATGAATGATTTAAGTTTGTTTCAATCATACAATATCCATAGTATCTGTTAATGTAACTTCAACGATTTTTTAAGTCACCTGACTTGTTTTTAAATTATTCGGTGATTCTATAGGCGTTTAAATTTTGTTAAACATATATAGATATATTTATGCTTCAAATCCAAAATATAGAGAATTTTAACAGAAATTTATGCTGAAACTTTTAGAAATGTCATTTTAGCGCGAGATGAGTACAAAAGATCACTTTAATATTTTTGTCATTATTTTGCCTGAATATCCCTTTAAGAACTCAAAGAGCGAGAGCTAAGATATTTAGCATGAAACATGTTCTAATGGGTGTCTACCAAGTATGTTCAAATAAAAGCCCTGGGGTCAAAACTGGCCCCGCCCGGGGGGGGGTCATTGATTTTCCTTATATGTGTATAGCAAAAAGTTAAAAATCTTCTTTGAAAAAACCCAAATAGCTAGAGTTTAGATATTAAGCATGAAACATCTTTAAGTAAATATCTACAAAGTTTGTTAAAATAAACGCCCAGGGGTCAAAACTGGCCCTGCCCCAGGGGTGTCATTGGTTTTAACTATATGTGTATATAATTAAAACTTTAAAAATCTTCTTTTAAAAAAGCCATTGAGCTAGAACTTAGATGTTTAGCATGAAACATCTTCTTATGGGTGTCTACCAAGTCTGTTCAAATAAACAAATAAAAGCCCTTGGGTAAAAATTGGCCCGGGGGGGGGGGGGGGGCCTATATACAGGTGAGCGACCTCAGGGCCATCATGGCCCTCTTGTTAACAATTGTGGGCATTTATAGAATATTGTGTAACGTTGTTACAGTTTGAAATTATATATTTTGTATATATTTTCTTGCTTATAGAGTAAGTTCCGCTGTTTTTTCTTAGCCCACTTTCCCCCTACATTGTAAGTTTCTTGACGATGTCAAGTAAACGGAAAAGAGGTGGTGCAGACAAGGACGATGTCCTGTCTTTAGATTCAGGAAGTTCAGATAATTTTTCTGGGTTTTCTAGTTTACCCGAGTCTGATAGCGATAGACCTTCAAGGTCATCTGTTCGCTTCGTCGTTAATGACGTGAGTAGAACTAAAAAGAAAGGTATTAGTCATGACCCTAAAACCGGAAATTCCACATCCAGTAGAGAAAAAAACGAAAAAGAAAGGTAAGAATAATACAAATAATGCTGGGTCGACCGATAATGACAATATGGTCAATTTAAACCAGTTAACTCCCGAGGGGATAGAACAATTGAAGTCATTGCTTGGTCTTATAAGACCGCAACCAAACGAATCAATCAATGATGATGGTGAAAATGAGCAGGTTTTTGCTAGTAATGGTCCCATACATGATCATGAAGGGCCTTCTAACCCTCGTGACACAAGTTTTTCGAGAGAAAAATTAGTTGATAAATTGTTTGGGAGCGACGACTCCGATGATGAGAATGATGGGGACTTAAAAAATGATGTATGGTCACAGCCCCTTTTAAAGGCACCCAATTTGGGGGATCCTATAGCCAAATCATTGGCTGATCTTATAAACACTGCATGCACTAATCAGTGCAAGGTCAATGATGTAATTGGCAAGTACAAAGAGTAAACGAGGAGATATGGGGTGAACTTGTTCGAAATCGTAGAGTTCAAACAAATGACAAATTACTAAGGGATATTCAGAACTTAGTCACTGCTGGGATGATCCCTATTTTAACTCTTGCGAAAGTTTTGAAGCCTTATACTTCCCAGGTTCCAGAATTAAAGACCTTGATTGGGGATTCTTTGACTTTATTAGGTCAAGTACAATTTAACATGAGCGTGCATAGACGTTACATGCTTAGACCATATTTAAAAGCCAAATATGCCAATATTTGTAATATTAATACCCCTGTTTCATCCTGGCTTTTCGGGGATGACATTGGCAAAGAAATAAAGAAATGTGAAACAATTGTAAAAGTTGGTAAAAATTACTCATTCAATAGAACTTCCATGAATAAAAGTTCCACTTCTTCTTTTGGACCAATTAGAGGTGCAAGGGGCAGAGGAACTTATGGCAGAAGACCGTATGCAAGGCCAGGTGGCATGACACCCAATAGACAACAAGGCTATGGTCAATTTGGCTATCAGCACAATTTTTCCAAAAGGAGATCTGCTGCAACTCATACTGTTTCAAGTGCAGACAACCCAAACTAGTGGGCCAGGATTTGAAGGCAAAGGTTAGTATCTCTAGTAGACTAAAAATGTGTTTTGATGAGTGGAAAAAATTGACATCAGATAAATGGGTCCTTGAAACAGTTTTAGGATATAAATTATTTTTGATAAATTTCCAACACAACGAAAATACCCAAACAAAATTGCTTTTTCTGATGAAGAAAAAAGTTTAATTGACAAAGAAGTTCAAACAATGCTTGATGAGGGAGCAATCTTGCCCTCCAACCATGAAAAAGGTATGTGATTTAGAGGTATTTTGGTTAAGATTCTAATAATAATCTTTTAAAGGTACCGTCAGAGTTTCAACATTAAAAGGTAAATCATTTCCCATTAGAATGAGTTTTCCAAAATAACACTTTTCACATAATACTTTAATATTTAACAAGACTTACACATGCGTAGATAACATAACATAGAGTTAAACATAAGTATGTTACCAAAACTTGCTTTAATCAGAATGTCATAACAAAAATATACATATCACAGATTCTACAAAACTTGAATAATAAAACATTATACCTGAGCAAATTTTAAGTTTTTTGGGTTTTAAGAAGTTGAATTGAAAATTTGAAATACTGGAAGGTTTTTCATAAGAAACTAAAGGGAACAAAAACTTAATAAACTAAAAGAAAAAACAAAACTTTTAAACTAAAGACAAAAGACAAAATGAAACATTATATACAAGATAATCTTTTAAAGGTGCCATCAGAGTTTCAACATTAAAAAGTAAATCATTTCCCATTAGAATGAGTTTTCCAAAATAACACTTTTCACATAATACTTTAATATTTAACAAGACTTACACATGCGTAGATAACATAACCACGGGGGGGAATCACGTGACTTTGTATAGTAATACCCACGAGAAAATGGCGACTGCTGAGCCCCGGTAAGTACCTTATTATGTTAAATTAAGGTGACAAACGTTTCTTAAATAAAAACAAAACCTAGCGTATCATATGCGCGTTAATTTTCTTCAAATGACAATACAAAGTGCATTATCCTACGTTTTGTGGTTTTTGAGAACATTGTTTGAATTGTGTGAAAATTGCACATTCAGCGATAGTAATTTGCACGAAGCGATATAATTTGGTACCAAAATAAATGAAAATAAACTTACTTTCTGCACTTAAGACACAAAATCAATCATTATATTGACATCTGTTATCGTAGAAGTTCATAAAAAATATATTTTCGAAGGTCTGTAGCCTACAAATGTTCTTTGCAAATGTATAGTAAGTAAAACGAACAATTTCTGGATAGTAAGTTACACGAAAACAAAAAAGTAAGTTTCACGCACAGTTTCCATTAGCATACATATACATTAAAAGAAAGTTAAAGTTCATATGTTAAGAGATAGAAAATACTTATTTCCATTATTCAAGATCAAATATTTCACTTTTTTGTCTATAGGACGAATGCTTAATTGGTTGTTATTATAATATATCAAATGAACTTTTGATGGGATTTGATATTACACGGCTCAGTGTTATTTTTCTGTGGCGATAGTAGTTCTTTGACCTCTGCAGTTTCAGGTGTGTCTTGGCCCTCATTTTACTGTAATGAATAAATATAATTGCTTGTTAATTGGTATGGTGATGTTTATTAACTGAATGCTGATCGATGTTTTTATATGGCGGTATTTGTTACATTTAGTCACTATGTTACTTAATTTATGAAAATATATTGAAGAATTCGCAAGAACAAATATAACTTCTTACAAAAAAACAAAAACAAAAAACAACAACAACAAACAACAATGATACAGTGATACAAGTTATGATTAAAGGCACATTGTTCCTCAGAAATCCATATTGTTTAAATTCTTTAGAAATGTCAAACATGTGTTTGATAATGTTTAAATAATGGATAAAACGTATGATAGTATTTTATTACAACTGAAAAAGGTAGCACTGAACATTATATTATATGATGTGTCGCTAAGGTAGCAAAATGTAAACAAAGTAGTATTTTGACTTCCATACGAAATACTTATTCACTAAAGGTATACCATTTTCCAACAGAACCAAAGATGTAAAAGATAGTTTGAGTATCTAGCAAATGAGTATGTTTTCGGAAACTGTAACAAGATACCAAAAATAAACAGTTTTTTTTAAAATAAAAATGATAGCATTTAAGAGGCATAATGGACCTTCAAAGAAAAACGAATATTTGAAATCAAACGGTCAAAGATATGAAGGCAAGTGGAGTAAAAAAAATATTTACATAAAACAATCTTAGATGCTGGTCATGGACGCACTGAATATCTTATAAAAATTTACTTACTCTATCACAAACAAAAAGCAAGAGTTTACGACGCAACACATTTGCACATGGTAAGAAAATAAACGTATAGTAATACATAACATTTTAACAAAACTTCTTGGGTTAATTTATAAAATCTGCCAGTGTATAAAAGAATAAATTTAATAAAAACTTTGTATACCAGTTCTATGATGGCATTAAATATCAATGTGAAATGGCGAATGTCTTCTTCTTTGCGTTTTTAGCTCGACTATACGAAGTATATGGAGAGCTGTCCTACTCGCCCCGGCGTCGGCATCGGCGTCGGCGTCCGCGTCCAGATTTTAGATTAAAGTTTTGGTGCAGTAAAATATTTTTCACTATAACTTTGTCATTTCTTAAGGTATCAACTTCAAACTTCAAATATATGTTCCTTATCATCAACCACATCTTATGTGACAAGGTTCATAACTCTAGCACCAATATTTTCAGATTTATCTCCCCTTGAACTTAGAATTGTCCTTAAAAAATACTATTTTTTACTGAAACTTCTTTATTTCTTAAGGGATCAACCTCATACTTCAAATATATGTACCTTATCATCATCCCCATCTTATGTGACAAGGTTCATAACTCTAGCACCAATATTTTCAGATTTATCTCCCCTTGAACTTATAATTTTCCTTAAAAAATACTATTTTTTACTGATACTTCTTTATTTCTTAAGGGATCAACCTCATACTTCAAATATATGTACCTTATCATCATCCCCATCTTATGTGACAAGGTTCATGACTCTAGCACCAATATTTTCAGATTTATCTCCCCTTGAACTTAGAATTTTCCGCAAAAAATACTATTTCTTCTTTATTTCTTAAGGTATCAACCTCATACTTCAAATATATTTACGTTATCATCATCCCCATCTTATGTGACAAGGTTCATCACTCTAGCACCAATATTTTCAGATTTATCTCCCTTTGAACTTAGAATTTTCCATACAAAATATTATTTTTTACTCTAACTTATTTTTTTCTAAAGGGATCAACTTCATACTTCAAATATATTTACGTTATCATCATCCGCATCTTATGTGACAAGGTTCATAACTCTAGCACCAATATTGCAAGAATTATCTCCCCATAAACTTAGATTAATTTACTAGAAAAATGTTATTTTTTATTTTAACTTTTTAATTTTTAAAGGTATCTACCTCAAACTTCAAATACTTATTCCTTGTCATCAATTACATTTCATGTGACAATGTTCATAACTCTTGAAGCAATATTTACAGATTTATCTGTCTTTGAACTTAAGATTTTCTTTAAGAAATATAATAACTTCTTTATTTTTTAAGGTATCTACTTCAAACTTCAAATATATATTTCTTATCATTACACAAATGTTGTGTGGCAAGATCCATAACTCTAGCATGACTATTTCTAGAATTATTCCCCTTGATCTTGGAATTTATGTTAAAAAATGTTATTTTTTTACTATAACTTAATACATAATTATACATAATTGATTTTTCTTTCATAGTTTGTCCTCCTTACTGCGTCCAGTATTTTATTAGTCGAGCTTCGCTGTCTCCTGTGACAGCTCTTGTTGGTCCAAATTGCAGATACTGAAAAATAAATGATGGTGTAATATTTCCTTCTGCACAGTTATTTCTTTATAAATCTAGTTCTAAAGATAACGGATGCGGGTCCAGTCTAACGTGAAAAAGGGCCAAGTGTAACGTACATTGTTGAGTATCAATGTCAATGTCTCATTTAGTTATTTTAAGTTAAGTAATCTTTTATGAAATTATATGAATATGAATACATGTATTATGAAATAATATGAATTATTATTAAAATACTCTCTCGATATTTGTTTCTCTGTCACCGTAGACGGAACACAATTTGAAACCAAAAGAATTATAAAATAGTTTCGTTACATTTAAGTAAGCTATTGGAAACTGTGCGTGAAACGTACTATTTTGTTTTCGTGTAACTTACTATCCAGAAATTGTTCGTTTTACTTACTAAACACTTGCAAAGAACATTTGTAGGCTACAGATCTTCGAACAAAATTTTATATGGACTTCTACGATAACATATGTCAATAAAATGATTGATTTGGTGTCTTAAGTGCAAAAAGAAAGCTTATTTTCATTTATTTTGGTACCAAATTATATCGCTTCGTGCAAATTACTATCGCTGAATGTGCAATTTTCACACAATTCAAACAATGTTCTCAAAAACCACAAAACGTAGGATAATGCACTTTGTATTGTCATTTGAAGAAAATTAACGCGCATATGATACGCTAGGTTTTGTTTTTATTTAAGAAACGTTTGTCACCTTAATTTAACATAATAAGGTACTTACCGGGGCTCAGCAGTCGCCATTTTCTCGTGGGTATTACTATACAAAGTCACGTGATTCCCCCCCGTGATAACATAGAGTTAAACATAAGTATGTTACCCAAACTAGCTTTAATCAGAATGTCATAACAAAAATATACATATCACAGATTCTACAAAACTTGAATAATAAAACATTATACCTGAGCAAATTTTAAGTTTTTTTTTGAATTGAAAATTTGAAATACTGGAAGGTTTTTCATAAGAAACTAGAGGGAACAAAAACTTTATAAACTAAAAGAAAAAACAAAACTTTTAAACTAAAGACAAAAGACAAAATGAAACATTATATACAAGATAATCTTTTAAAGGTGCCATCAGAGTTTCAACATTAAAAAGTAAATCATTTCCACACATTAAAAAGTAAATCATTTCCAATTAGAATGAGTTTTCCAAAATAACACTTTTCACATAATACTTTAATATTTTAACCAGACAGCCTAAAACACAGCTATATCCCCCTAAACACTTAGTTGTAAACTTTGTAATACATTTTCAAAGCAGAAAATCTTTTTTTAAATGTCTGTATGCACCTCCAAGTGAAATTTAAAACAATGTCATACATGTTGAAAACAGTGGTTGTTATAAAATACATGTTGGAACACTTTTAAATATTTTATGCTTTATTTCATGAAAACAAGTTTAAGAGAACTAACTCTTAGTATTTTTACATTTCAGATGATTTACCAAGATGGAAATTATTCAGGAGCACATTATTCAAGAACATGCACAAGACTTCTAGACTGTGTTTTTAAACACATTTGGAACTGGATTTTACAAAGTCACTGATAATGCAATGTTATAGCAAAGTTGTGCACAAATTACATATGGTTTACCTAAGACATTAATATGTTTTTTTTTATTTTTATTTTTTTTAGTTTTTTTTATTGTACTCATTTTCTATTGTACTCATTTTCATGTAAATTTTATATATATATGCAGACAAAATAAATTTTAAAACATTTTATTCTTTGTTAATTACTTACAGTTTTGTTCACCTTTTTCATAGGGTTTGTCTTGATTTTCAGCTTTTATTTTAAAGCATCACATGCAAGTTATACATTATCAAAAATTTCAAAATATCCTGTTTAACAAAACACAAACAGAAAAAAAATCAACCTACCTACCTACACTTATAATCTTGGATCACTTATATCAATTAAATAATTTTTTAAGGGTGATCTAGTATTGAAATTGTAAACAACCTTGGTTGAAACTATTCATATAAACCTATATACATGTAGGTTTATATATATTTTAAACATGATGAATATTCAAGATTTTGACAATCAGTCAATTAAGTCCTATATCCTAATATTTCTTTTTCTATCTAGTAACTTTTTGGTAAAGTAATCAACCTGTAAAATTCACAACACTTACAAAGCATGTAATATCATGCTGATATGAAAACATCTTATAAAAACAATCTTTAAATTTGAACCTGAAATGCAGCAAGCATAATTGAACAATTCTCATCCTTCCCTAAAATTTTATGTTGGAATGTTAGCAAACATATCATGGATTTTCATAATCAATGATGGAATGATAACAACGGAACCTGTAAACATCCAAAATATACGGAACCTGTAAACATCCAAAATATACGAGCTGAATAAACTTGGGCATTATTCAATCTATTTTGTTTGAGAGCGAAGTCTATGTGCTATTGGACTGTCCTCTACCTCTGAAATTGTTTCATTTACACTTTGAATTTCTAGCTGCTGAGGTAATTCTAGCTGCTGAGGTAATTCTTGTTCCTGTGTTCTGTTTGCAAGTTCATTACCTACTTGTTCATGAATTTCTGCAGAAATTCTTGTACTATTATGGGTAGGTCTGAAGGAATGACTCAATGATTGCGAAGTTTCTCTTGATGTTGAAAGCTCACTCATATTGAATGTTTGAGTAGCTTCTGTTGTCGATGTGAACGAAGCTCTAAAGTTCCCCAATGCCACTGACTTTAGTTTGATATATTTATATTTGTGACATATCACCAGAATTATCAATGCAGTGATGATTGTCACCGATCCTGTAGCTGTACCAATCACTGAAAATAATAAAATGTATAGGGAAAAGCATAGGCAAAAGCTAGGGTAAACAATGAATAGTAGTATAAAATAAAGTCAGTTGCATGATTTTACAGTTTTGCAATTGCAGTTCTATCAAATTCAACAGTTTCATAATTCGAATTAGTAGAAAAACTAGAAAAACTGTCCTGTGTCCCAACAAGTCTATCATTAAGAGGTACTAAATACTCATCCACTGAATTTGTTCTGAATATTGATGGTCTGAAAATGGGCGGTCTATTAATTTTGCGATACACTTCTGCCAATTTCTTTTTGATATATTTTCGAAAGAGAACACAGCTATAAATACTAAACATGCTGATGGTAAAGCATAAGGAGTATAGAATGGCGTAATGAGGAAAGGTTTTATGATTTGTTTTATTAAGGCTAGTAGAAAAGTGTAAGGTAGACATACTGGCATATGTAAGCTGTGTTGTTACTAAAGCACTAGTGGGAGTTAGCGGCTTTGAGAAGGCACTTGTGGTGGATGTCAGTTTAGTAGAAGACCTTCTAGATGTCAATCTTGTTTTTGTTAACAAGACACTTGTGGTGGATGTCAACCTGGTAGATGACCTGGATGTCAACCTTTTTGTTGACTTTACTAGGCTAGTGGTGTCGGTTGCGGTGGTGTATTGCTGGTTGTCGAAGCAAATGTCTGAAAATAGTTGAATTTTTTAGAAAAAAAATAGCATTGTGCTAAATAACCAGCACTATTCAAATATTATTTATCGTACCTACATTATACTTATATACTTATTCCAGTTTTTTCAGTTTGTTTTCAACAATTCTTCAGTAATCAATTATATCTGAGGAGCAGTGACCTAACCATCATACATGGGAAGAAGCAGTACTAGACTCTCATCCTCCACAAGCACCTGTCAACCTTCTCACATTAAGGAACATGGTGGTAGAGTTCAAACCTATGACTCTTCATCAGTGAGAGATTGTGCTTTTCCCGGGTCAACAGCCACATTATTCTAAATTATAAATGCCATGAATTAAAAAAAATCAGTTATTTTTTACCTGCTTTTGGGTAGTGTCCTGATTCATTATTTTGCCGGTACTGATGCTGTCTAGGTCCATGAAAGCTGAGCAAGTGTTCTCCACTTCATTAATTTGAACGATAACGGTTGTATTCAACGAAATAAATGGGCATTTTTCATTTAAAAATGACTTGACGATGAACTTCTTCACATTTGGGAAGTTTTTCAAATTAATTACTGAATTCGGAAATCTTTCAAATGTAATGCTTTCCACATTTAAATATGAATGTTGACTCGTGTAAATTCCTGGTTCAATAAATTCGTATATAATTCTACTGCTGGAGTCAATAGTAGCACCACAGTTTTGATCCATATAGTGTTCTTCTTGCAAAGCATGGATTGATGAGAAGCATATAATGATTATCACAAAAGTTTGAAACTCCATTTTACAAAGTTTGTTCAAATAAAAGCTCTGGGGTCAAAATTGTCCCCACCCCGGGGGTCATTGATTTTCCTTATATGTGTATAGCAAAAACTTAAAAAATCTTCTTTGAAAAAACCCAAATAGCTAGAGTTTAGATATTAAGCATGAAACATCTTCTAGAGAGTGTCTACCAAGTTTGTTCAAATAAAAGCCCTGGGGGTCAAAATTGGCCCCGCCCCAGGGGGTCATTGATTTTCTCTTTATGCATATACATGTGGTAAAAACTTAAAAAATCTTCTTTTAAAGAACCCAAAGAGCTAGAGCTAAGATATTTAGCATGAAACATGTTCTAATGGGTGTCTACAAAGTTTGTTCAAATAAAAGCCCTGGGGTCAAAATTGGCCCCGCCCCAGGGGGTCATTGATTTTCCTTATATGTGTATGGCAAAAACTTAAAAATCTTCTTTGAAAAAACCCAAATAGCTAGAGTTTAGATATTTAGAATGAAACATCTTCTAGTAAGTGTCTACAAAGTTTGTTCAAATAAAAGCCCTGGGGTTAAAACTGGCCCGCCCCAGAGGTGTCATTGTTTTTAACTATATGTGTATAGTAAAAACTTAAAAAATCTTCTTTTAAAAAACCCAATGAGCTAGAGGTTAGATTTTAAGCAGGAAACATCTTTTTGTTGGTGTCTACTTTTTAGCTCATCTGTCACAAAGTGACAGGGTGAGCTTTTGTGATCGCTTTTCGTCCGGCGTCCGTCCGTCGTCCGTCCGTCCGTCTGTAAACTTTTACTTTAAATGACATCTCCTCATAAACCACTAAGCCAATTTCATCCAAACTTCACAGGAATGTTCCTTTGGTGGTCTCCTTTAAAAATTGTTCAAAGAATTTAATTCCATGCAGAACTCTGGTTGCCATGGCAACCGAAAGAAAAAACTTTAAATATCTTCTTTTAAAAAACCCAAAGAGCTAGAGCTTAGATATTTGGCATGAAACATCTTCTAGTGAGTGTCTACCAAGTTTGTTCAAATAAAAGCCCTAGGGTCAAAATTGGCCCTGCCCGCAGGGGGTCATTGATTTTCCCTATATGCATATAGTAAAAACTTAAAAAATCTTCTTTTAAAAAACCCAAAGAGCTAGAGCTAAGATTTTTAGCATGAAACATCTTCTAATAAGTGTTTACCAAGTTTGTTCAAATAAAAGCCCTGGGGTCAAAATTGGCCCTGCCCCGGGGGTCATACATTTTCCCTATATGCATATAGTAAAAAGTTAAAAAATCTTCTTTTAAAGAACTCAAAGAGCTAGAGCTAAGATATTTAGCATGAAACATGTTCTAATGGATGTCTACCAGGTTTGTTCAAATAAAAGCGCTGGGGTCAAAATTGGCCCCGCCCCGGGGGTCATTGATTTTCCCTATATGCATATAGTAAACACTTAAAAAATCTTCTTTGAAAAAACCAAAATAGCTAGAGTTTATATATTAAGCATGAATTATCTTCTAGTGAGTGTCTTCAAAGTTTGTTCAAATAAAAGCCCTGGGGTCAAAATTGGCCCCGCCCCGGGGGTCATTGATTTTCCTTATATATGTATAGCAAAAACTTAAAAATCTTCTTTGAAAGAACATGAAGAGCTAGAGCTAAGATATTTAGCATGAAACATCTTCTAGTAAGTGTCTACAAAGTTTGTTCAAATAAAAGCCATGGGGTCAAAACTGGCCCCGCCCAATGGGTGTCATTCTTTTTAACTATATGTGTATAGTAAAAACTTAAAAAATCTTTTTTAAAAAACCCAAATGAGCTAGAGCTTAGATGTTTAGCATGAAATATCTTCTTATGGGTGTCTACCAAGTTTGTTCAAATAAAAGCCCTTGGGTTAAAATTGGCCCTGGGGGGGGGGGGGGGAGGAGAGGAGAGAGAAAGGGGGAAGGTCATTATTTTATATGTGTGTAGTAAAAACTTAACATCATGAAACATCTTCTAACGGGTGTCTTCCAAGTTTGTTCAAATAAAATCCCTGGGGTTTAAACTGTCCCCGTACTGGGGGCCTATATACAGGTGAGCGACCTCGGGGCCATCATGGCCCTCTTGTTTTATGATACGTTGGATGAACCATAAGCTGTTTTCATCTTTGTTCACTTTTTGAAGTTCAATCGCGTAAAACAAACCTACTATTCTTTCAGCATTCAAATCTATCAGCTTGTACATTGGAATGCCTTGCTTTAAAAGTCTTCCCACCACTTTAAATACCTCTGTTGTGTACTGCTCTTGATAAGCTCGCTGAAATGGTTGTTTAGTAAAGCTAATGCGTACGAGATCTCTGATTTTGAATTGAAACGTAGGCTTTGTTTTCTTTCTATTGGTCTTTTTCAAGTACATTTGCGCCCACACGTCGGCTTCGTTATCTTTCTTGACATCGTTTGGAGATAAACCGTTTAAACAGCGATGTGGTGTCGCGTTATAACTTTCAACTACATTTTGTAGTTCATCGATATAATGATAGCTCCTTTCGTGTCTCATCATTCTGTACAACCTTTCTTTCAAAGTCCTCTGCACTCTCTCGACGAAATTACTTTTAGGGAGTGTTGTTCGTTGTAAAGAAGTAAATGTCATTGTCTTTCATAAACTTCCTAAACCATTGGTTGGAAAATTCACTTTCTTTACCTGCACGAATTTTCTTGATTTGAGTTGGCGCGATGTCACTTAGAATGTCTTTCATAGCCGTTAAAACGACCTTTGCCGTCTTGTTTCTCAATGGTCTGACCCAAAGCTTTCTTGAAAGTATATCAATGGCACAAAGTAAGAAATGCACACCATCATTCTCATCGGCTAGGTTTGACATTGACAGGAGATCTATATCCAACTGCTCTCCGATACCTGTTACACGCACGTTGGTCGTTTTGAATCTATTGCGTCGTGGTTTTTGCAGGGAATAGGCGTCTTGATTATTTAACCACTGTTTAATGTAAGCGATTGTAAATATTCCTGGATGCTTTTTATTCAGCACGTTGAACAATTTCTTTCCACCTGCATAGGATGCTGGGTTTGTTGTTTTAAAATAATATCGCTGTAAAATTTTGTTCTTTTCCTTGTCACTCATGTTTCACTTCTGGAAGAGAAGATTGACCAATGATAAGTATATGCAATTTCCCCTCCAGTTCTCCAGTGATGAATGGTTCTGCACACCTTGGGGTTATTTACTACAAATTCCAACCATGCCTCCCAGTGAATTGAATCTAGATTAATGAGACATTCTTTTTCTTCTACAACTTTAACGATAAAGACTTAAACCTTTGAAACGTCTCTGGAACAGTTAACCATTGTCTAATTTTCAGGTCATTGCTAAGATGAAAATAGAAGTCTATTGGTAAAATGCAGAACAATGTCACTTCATTGAGTTCGAAATTCAAGACACGTGATAAAGGAATGTAAGGTTTTCTCACAAAATCATCATAAATCCCCTTGCACAGTTCAGGAGGTAAAACGGTATTAGCCTCCATAAAATAGCTAAACGACTTTGCTCCAATAAAGTTTCTGGTCCGCAATGAGCTCTATTTACCAAAACCAACGATTTTAAATACAACCTGACACGTGACGTAAGTCATAAATTTTCTTTTGACGCATGATTTGCCCTATAATGTATGACTTGTCCAACGTGTGCTGTTACCCAAAACGTATGATGTGCCCTAACGTATGCCCCTGCCCAACGTATGATGTACCCCCCCAACGTATGCCCCTGCCCGTATGTCCCTGCCCGTATGATTTCCCAGCCTATTTTATACCTACTAATAGGAGCTGTAGACCTTCTGGTTTCAGACAAGAAGCTTGTTAAAATTTGTATTTCAACATCCCTTTAGTAGAGGTCTGACCAACAAATATCAGTGCAAAGTAGAATAAAATTTAGCCAGGGGATATACAGAAGTCCCATGAACAATGATGCATTTAAGGAGCAAGAAAGATCATCATAAGCACTTTGTGCTTAGGTGAGCTATAATATTATTGATAAAGTTTGTTTACCTCAACATTATGGTTGAAGTTGCCCTCATTCTTCAGTTTCTGTAACTCTGCTTTTCTTTCTTTGCTTCTCAGTTCCATTTTACTGATTTTTCTCACCCTTGTTTTCCATGCAGCAGCAAATATGTGCTTTGATATCTTTGACTTGTACAAGTTCTTACAATAGTAGCAATATGCTTTTTTGGAATAGTTCCTCTTGCCATCAATTGATTGGTAATGTTCAACATTAACTGAAAATTATATTTAAGAAAGATCTGATTGATGCCCTGACAGCAACTGCTTCCTAATGCTTGGGTCTTATTAGGTCTCTACCCCCTCCTCCTACCACCACCACTACCAAATCAGCTTTTTTTTATTTGAAGTAATCCTTTGGTAGGATTTACATTGAATACAATTGCCTTTAATCAATAAGGGCAACATTGTCGCAATATAAGCCCATCACTAAAGCTTTTGAAGGAGATCTGGGCATTCTGGCTATGCATAGCAATTATCTCTGAGTGTGACCTTGAATTAATCATGCATGGAGCCATGGTGGTGTGCATTTCTAGAAAGTCTTATAAAAATTCTTCCATACTTGTAGGAGATATGCTCCAAACCAAATCTAGATTTTTCATCATCTTTAGTGACTTTGATTTTGCATCAGATTCATGTCCGTAGTCAGGATAATGAACATGTGTGCAAAAATTCCTCAATTAAGGATGACTAAATGGTTCCTATACATTTTCATATTTTTATCTAAACTTTGACCCCCATGTGTGACCTTGAACTTAACAGCAGGGACCTGATTTATGTGCATGATACTCTGCCTCACAATTGTGAACATTTGTGCCAAGTTTTATTACAATTCTTCTTTGCAAAAAAGAAGATTTGCCCCTGATAACTTCTATGTATGACCTTCACCTTTGCCTTAGAGTCCTAGTTCATTTGCACAACACAGCTTCTCATAGAGGTGAATATTTCTTTGAAGTTTTATTAAAATCCCACTTTGTGTGTAGGAGATATGCCCCAGACAAAAAATTTAGATATTTTGTTACCTTCAGTGACCTTGACCTTGCAATTAATGACCTAATTTTCAAGCATCACAGACGTAAAAGCAGCACAATATGCCAAGGCTCGAAATTTTGTCTAAGTCAGAATGTTATATTCTTAAGTAAGTGGCATTGCTTTTTAACTTAACACAAGTTGAAGTCCCAATGTACTGAAGTTTTTATGACAGTCCCTTTAACTCCGACTTAACAAAGTTCTATTGTAAATTGCACCACATAAATTGACATTTAAACTTATTGGAAAACATACACCAATTATATTTATAGCCATAATCTTAACATGGAAGGACATTTACTCCTCTAAAATCACATAATTAAAGGTCATAATTATTGAAAGAACATTTTCAAATTAACAAATTCTTTAATTTTACAGAGCTTCAAAAGCTGGACAAAACAATACGAATATTTTTGAAATGGCATAAGAAATGACAAAGATATGAATGCTTTGGATTTGAAAAATTGATGTTCATCTATAAAGTCACAGGTGAACTAATTAATTTGCATAACTCATTTAAAGACCTTACAAATGAATTTTAAACAATTTTATCAATGTTTTATTAGATTTAATAGATTAATTTTATAAAACCACTTCTTTGTAAATGCAACTTTTTCTTCAAACCTTCTATATGACCTCTAAGATAAATCTAGCAATATCATCATCTAGGCCTTTTCATTAAGCAATGCCAAAATGAGCTCATACACACAATATATCTCTTGTTCTTTTAAAGATGTACTAGGCTCATCTTTGTGAGAAATATTTTTGTTGCAGAAATTGTTTGAAATCTATGAAATTCATACTGAATATGTCTAATTTGAATAACAGAACACACAAAAAGTGTATTGAAAGCTGCATTCTGTGCAACGGGTCAAGTAAATTGAATCATTTCTTAAAAAAACTGCCAGTCTTTTTAACCACACTATGTATTCATAAGTTAATTATAATTATAATATAAATTTTTATCACAATGAAATTTTTAAATGTAAATTTTATATTAGTTTTCACAGTCCAAAAGTTCTTTTTTAATGATGAATTTTATTTATTATTTATTAATACACAGTCACAACACGATAATTATTTCTTTCCTTATTTTATTGTAGCTTTCTCACAAATATGGATGATGTCCACAGTGCTTGCAGTTGAATGATGTCGTTTGAGTTTCTCTTGCTCTTGCCGAATTTTCTGATGGATTTGGAACGATCGACGTCTCCAAACAATACACGTCTCCATTGTGAAATACAACTTTCTCCCTTTTTATAACCGTGGTACCTTTGCAAGCATAGCTGATGTCGGCTGCATCCACACCAAGTTGCAAAGCTCGGATGTGTTGTTCTTTACTAAAAAAAATATACTTTCGGGCATATAATGCTCCGCCTAGCGGTGCTCTTGTTAGAAATTGCGTCATTGTTGCTATTTTTCTTCTACCAACAGACAAGCTTTAATAAAAAATGGATCCTACATTATACTCCCATTATATATTCCATTAAAGAACTCGCTTACGTAATGATATTTAAAACGAAAACATTCCAAAGTTTCGGAAATATTACTGTATAGAGTTACCTCATCATTATCTGCACTTTTAGCTTTTACCTCCAAAGAAAGCCTTGGCTCTCCAATACTTGAGACAGTCTGGGACAGACCTGTAAGAAAGTGAGACTTGTATGTTACAAAATTAAAAGTTCAAAGAAGTGTTTTCATTTCACCTTGTACTTGTTAGTGAACAGCAGAAATGATACTTTGTTCAATCATCTTGGGAAGGTTTGATATAAGGAGTGTAAATATAAACATTAATGTCTAAAATGTATGTGTCCTGTAACACATAAAAAAACATACAGTTGGAAGGTAGTAATAATAATATAAAATCTGGAGAGGTAACACATTAAAGTGATCAATTTAAGGGGCTGATCCAGATAACATAGAGAGGTCATAACCTTTTGACTTGTGCCCCTCCCTCAGAACCAGATTTTTTGTCTAAGCAGAGGTGAAAGGCTTACTCATCTAGGTTTTTGTGTCTCCTTGAAAAGGTGACATATAGGGGTTACTTTTGTCGGCGGCGTCCTCGCGTTGTCGGCGGCGTTGTCGGCGTCCCCTAAAGCTTGTCCGGAGCATAACTCAGTCACTATTAGTCTGGTTGACTTCAAACTTATGCTTGTCCGGAGCAAAACTTCCACATGTATAGAGGGATTTCAATATTACTTGGCACAAATGTTCACCATTGTGAGGCAGAGTGTCGCGTGCAAGATTCAGGTCCTTGCGGCCAAGGTCAAGGTCACACATAGAGGTCAAAGTTCAGATGAAAATATGAAGATGTGTATATGGACCATTTAGTCATCATTTATTGAGGGATTGTAACACAAATGGTCATTATCAAGACTATGGCTGTGATACATATAATTTAGGTCAATATATACAAGGTCAAGGTCACTAAAGATGATGAAATATCCAGATTTTGTAAAATAGAATTTAATCAAAAGGCAACAACAAAGTTATTACTTTGTTCATAAATGACTTACACAATTACTCCCCTTGATCTACTTTCACTTTCAATTCTAAAAATAGAATTTAATCAAAGGGCATAAAATAATCCTCTTTTCTGGACTTGAGTATGTTCTAAAGAATGTAACATTTATTTACACATGTTTCATTCATTGGTCAAGATTCTTAACTGTGATAACTATGGTGTTCTGTAGACTTGGTATTTGTTCATAAAGATCATACAGTAATTACCTTATCAAATGTAAATACTTTCTCATAGAAATTTAATTATATTTTAATTTTCAAGTAAATATCAGTTCAGCTCATTCAAAGATTAAGAATTGTAATGAAATGTATTTCCCTAGAATAAAATCTTAAATCAGAATTTTTTAGTTATTAAATTACAATTACATGTACTTTTTATCTTCCCTGTTTTAAGGTTCATTTAACAACACAGTGCCAAGGATAAAAACTTGCTTGCTAGATAACACTTATCCATAATGCCCCCATCTCCATCTAAAGCTTTCGTAAACGGCCGTATTTTGTGACTATGGCACCCTTGTTAAGTTATTGCCCTTTGTTAATTTTCATACTTTAATTTTGTCTGGGCCATTTCTCTTCAACTAAAAAAGCTATGAATTTGAAACTTTATAGGATGATAGATCTCAGTGCACAAGAATCGGTACTCTGCAGTTCTTAATTTTTTAGTTATGGCCCTTTGTTAATTTTCATACTTAATTTTTGTCCGGGCCTTTTCTCCTAATGTATAAAAGCCATGGACTTGAAACTTCATAGGATGATAGATCTCATTAAGAAGAAGTGCAGTGCACAAGAACAGGTACTCTGCATTTCTTATTTTTTGAGTTATTGCCCTTTGTAGATTTTCTTACTTTATTTTTGTCCTGGTCATTTCTTTTCAAGTATGAAAGTTATTGACATGAAACTTCATAGGATGATAGATCTCATTAAGAAAAAGTGCAGTGTACAAGAACCGGTACTCTGCACTTCTTATTTGTGAGTTATTACCCTTTATTAATTTTCATACTTTATTTTTGTCCAGGCTATTTCTCAAAGATTATAAGACATGGACTTGAAACTTCATAGAATGATAGATCTTATTGATAAGAAGTGCAGTGCACAGAAACTGCTGCTCTGCACTTATTATTTTTTGAGTTATTGCCCTTTGTTAGTTTTCATATTTCATTTTTGTCCTGGCCATTTCTCCTAAATTATATTGTTCACAAGGCGACACATCTGACTCGCAGAGTTCTAGTTTTGTTAACAATGTCTAATCCAATATCCAACATTTATCTTTGATGTTTCACGATGCATTTTGTCATGGACCTATAATCAATATACGTCTGTGGTTTTGTGAGTAAGAAAAGTGTGATAAATTTTTTTATAATATTTATGTGTTACGTCTTTAAAAAAAAAATGATCAAATGCATGATTTTATTTGGTATTAGTTACCTACCCTTTATGTATTCTGAAACACATTGCTCCACATCCTCATCTGCCTCCTCGGCCAGACAAGTATTTAAAAACTCCTTGAAGTTGCCCGCAAGTTTTTTAAGACTTTCCGGGTGATCCTCTGAAAAAAACAACACATTTATACAGTAGATATATATGATGAGTAATGTCAAACCTGTTAATCAAATGACACTAATCAATATTTGAGAAAAAGAAATTAACATTTTGAGCACAATACATGTTGGTTAACATTAAATAAAATAGAATATTGTCCATGGCATTATCACTTTGTTTCGGCGCTGTATTTGGACGCTAAAAATTGACATTTTGTTCTGTTTTCCAACTCACGATATTTTCTTTGATCTTTATCTTTTCGAAGCTTAACAGTGGAATAATGCGCTCCTATGATCCAGACTGTTTTTAAGGTTACATTATACTAAAATTTGGTTGATGTGTGAAAAAAGAAGGATTTCTAAAATAAAAATAATAAAATTTAATTTGAAACAAAATTGAGCAGACTGAAAAATGAAACGAATGCGGTGTTGCATAAGAAACTAAAGTATTTTTGACCCGTAGTAACGAAGTTATAAGTGAGTGAGTTATAAATAGAACGTGTGCATTGAACCAAAACTTTGTCCAACAAAAATGGCTTCTCTTTTATTCGCATCGACCGGGATTTTTGGTGATCACAAACTTAAAATCATGTGTTTGTTTGAATTGCTAATTAAAGTTATTTTCTGAACAAACACTGACAAAAACAAAGATTTCGGATATAAATCTCGTGAGTAAACGCAAACCAGTTTAATTACCGAATCATGAATGACTGTCAGTGACACGAGACCAGGGTTCAAACAGAATCATGTAGTCTTAATTTAAGCACTTTTCAAGGGCTTTTTCAAGACCAATTTTGCATTTTCAAGGACAATTTTCGCACGTTGTTTCCTGCAAGATTTAACTTTAAGCAAAGATTATAAAGATTTGACATATAGGGATCACTTCTCCGTCGTCTGTCTGTCTGTCTGTCCGTCCATCTGTCACAAAACTTGTCCGGACTACTCCTCATAAACTACTGGTGCAATTTCATCCAAACTTTACAGGAATGATCAGTCTCAAGTCAAGTTGTGCATATTGTCAGCATTTTCCGGTTCAATGATTTTTGTCAAAGTTATGGCCCTTTAATAATTTTTAATTTTAAAGTTTGTCCGGACTACTTCTCTTATACCACTAATGCAATTTCAATGAAACTTTACAGGATTGATCTGTAGCTCAAGTCCTTGCGCATATTGCACGGGTTTTCCGGTTGAATGATTTTTGGCCGAGTTATGCCCTTTAATAAAAAGGTTTCTTTTTCTGTGTGTTGCCAGATACACAAAAGCTTGTCCGGACTACTCCTCATAAACTACTGGTGCAATTTCATCCAAACTTTACAGGAATGATCAGTACCAAGTCTAGTTGTGCATATTGTCAGCATTTTCCGGTTCAATGATTTTTGTTTGAGTTATGGCCCTTTAATAATTTTTATTTTTAAAGTTTTTCCGGACTACTTCTCTTATACCACTAATGCAATTTCAATGAAACTTTACAGGATTGATCTGTAGCTCAAGTCCTTGCGCATGTTGCAAGGGTTTTCTGGTTGAATGATTTTTGGCCGAGTTATTGCCCTTTGATAGAAAGGTGTTTTTTGCTGTGTGTTGCCAGATACACAAAAGCTTTTCTGGACTACTCCTCATAAACTACTGATGCAATTTTATCCAAACTTTACAGGAATGATCAGTACCAAGTTTAGTTGTGCACTGTCCGTCTGTCTGTCTGTCTGTCACAAAATTTGTCCCAACATGAAATTGGCCATCATGAGGCGACACATGTGATTACTGATCGCTCTTGTTATTAATAATATACTTTAGCCACAACATTCATTGAAAAATACATGTTGTTTAACATTTTTACTTTTTTAATCAACTTTTGCTTTTATTACCTGCACTTCAAGTTCTTCAATTTCTTTTTTCTTATTTTTGGAACCATTCCTTATTATATTATACTTTCAGTCACAAAGACAAACCACTGGAAAAGTCTTCTTTAGGCTTTGACATAGAGGCAACCTCGTTATCATTTATTACATTGTTATTTGAGTCAGAATTAGTCTTTTTAGCCTCAATAAAAATCCCTTCTTGTTTAACAAAAAACAAATTACATGATCCCTGTTTCTGTTGTTTTTTAAAATTTTCTTTGTGACTTTCAACTTTTTCGTGACTTCAGGGCGCTCTCTCCCATACTACCGATTTCAATATTTTTCATACAAACTCGGCAATGCGCCTTTCTAATATCACTTGATTTCTGTACCCAACTAAAATTTTTCAGCCATTTCAATTGAAATCGACTTTTACCCATTTCTATTATGAATTGGCTATATTGTAACACTTCAAGAACAAAATATTCCAACATTTGAGAGTGTATACGTCTAAGCGCTCACAATAATTACAAAGAAACTTGAGAAAGAGCGAAACACCGACGATATAGATAGCAGATGGTTGATTTATTTTTATTGGGAACGCTTATTTCTACTCGCGAAAACTGTTAAACTGACTGCAACCATCTCAGCCACAATTATATTCTGGATATCCACCAAACAACGATCCTGACTCTGACCCTTCTTGCCTAAAACTTTCCAAACATCAAGGTTAACAGATGGTGGAGCCAAGAAATCACAATTTTCTGGCACGTTATACTTATGTAAATTATCTGAGACACTTGACTGAGTAGTGCAAGAGGAATTAACTAGTTTTGTCAATACTTGAACCTTTCTCGGAAACCAAGATCTGGGGTAAATCCCACTCATCATCAGTCTCTGAATTTTCATCATCTTCACCAAACAAAGCCTTTTCAAGGTCCCTTCTATCTTCTTCATTGGGAAAATTCCCAGTAAAGCAGTCATCTAGCCCTAGAATTTTTCTTCCGTTTAACTGGAGAATCTTGCACCTCAATTTTTGCGCCAACAGCAGAAGTTGCAACAATTTCAGTAGTCAAATCAGCTTCTTTGAAGCCTTCTTACTCTTCCCCAGAGTCAGATGATTCGGTGCATAGACTAAGGACTTCGTCCTGGTTGCAGCTCATTATTCCTTAATAAAAAGGACCAAAGATAAAAACTAATAACAAAACAATGTGCCGGCAAAGAGCTGTGCAAAATAAAAACTGTCTCGACCAAGAAACTTACTGATAAAAGGTGAAAAAAGCTGAATAAAATTCAGCCTGAGACAACACGTGTGTACCTATCCAGTGCTCGGTAAACTATAATTATCAAATGCTCGAGTGATCATGATGTGTGTGACGTAGTACGACTAGTTTATTTTGCGTTTTTATCTTTGAAATGCGGTGCGTATCTCGCGAACCTCGATAAACATGCTATTTGTATACATGTGCAAGGCCGAAGGCCTTACGAAAAATAATGAGAACTTCAGGGAATGTCACTTCATTGCAGTGATTTTTTTCTTCCAATTTTCAAAACAACCTGTGGCTTTCTTCGAAAGGGGATCATATAGCTCGATAAAACAGAAAAGGGGGAAAACCTGAAATCAAATTCCAACAACTGGAAATATTATTCACCCAAACATTTTATATAAAATTTTGATCTCAATTCAATTAAACATGCATGGTACATAGCAGACGCTACAATGTTTCTATAGGAACAGATTTCTGTCTTCTAGCTAATATAAGTCAGATGCTTCTAAGTCATAATTCTGGCTAGGAAGAATAAGAGGCATTTTAGGGGAAATATGAGCATTTTAAGGGGACATTTTACCTATTTTGGGCTAGGTGAAACAGCCTTTATTACTGTAAAATACAGTGAAAAAATCACTGCAATGCTTCTCTTTAAATAGAACAAAAGGAAATGATTGAATTAGGAAACAACAACATGCATAGTAAAATACCTGCCCACACAGACTTAAAGAAGCAACACAAACCCAATAAAACTAGAGCTGTCACAGTGACCAATACCACCCCCCAATACCTCCTGGAAAATGAAATGGCATCTAAGTGGCCAAAACTTTGAGGTAATTGCCCACAGATAAACCTTTTAATAAGGTATATTGTTTAATTAGAATCCATTAAAGGGATACTCAGGCGAATTTATCACAAAAATATCAAAATTATCTTATGTACTCGAATCACGCTAAAATGACATTTGTAAAAATCCCAGCATAAATTTCTGTAAAAAGTCTATATATTTTGGATTTGAAGCGTAGATATCCTTAAATATGTTGAACGAAATTTAGACGCCGACAGAATCACTGAGAAGTTGTAAAACTAGCAATGCTACTTTATCAAGCCCTGGAAACTATAATAACAAATATTGTGGATATGGTATGATTGAAACAAACCTTATTCATTCATTTCACATGTTCTTTAACGTTTCCAGAGTTCACTTTGACAACTTTTGTGAAATTTTAACACTCTAACCTGACCCACGCGGGTCAGGTTAGGAAACCGTCATTCTATTTTTTATAGGACGATAAGATTTGTCCATGCTACTGCCTAGTGTATCCATTTAGAGGACATTTACAGATAAATGAATGAAAAATTCAAAACGAAGAAATGAAAATTTTGCCTTTGTATCCCTTTAAGGGATTTATGATTTAATACTAAATTTAACCGCTCTGTTGTCGGATCCAGGCTCACTGTAGTTGACATTGAAGAGTCTAAGCATATCTTCTCCTAAGATTTCTTTGGGCTTAAAGCAGATGATTGGCTTTAAAAGGTCTGCTTGTAAAGAGATCATGTCCCATGCTTTGTTTACATCGTTCATTCCACTGGTGAATTGGGAGATTTGGATTTGCTCATGTCATTCCAATTGGCCCCTTTAAGGGGTCAGCAGAGCTAAAAATAGAAAAACCTTTAAACATCTTCTTCTACAGAACTAATTGATGGATGATCACCACACGCCACTGTTCTGTCAATCTTATGACTCTAGGTCAAATATTTTTTGGACTACATGTGCCACAAGTTGAAAACTAAAAATCAACAAAGGGCCATAATTCTGTTAAATTTGGTCGTAGCAAAAATGCCTTCCTTTACTACCATCTACACTTTAAGGTTGTTCATGCCTGGAAGTTTAAGCAAAATCTGCCATCTGGTTTAAGAGGAGTTGTGTTCACAAAATTTATAGTATATAGTGAAAAAATCAATAAAGGGCCATAATTCTGTTTAATTTGGTTGCAGGAAAAATTCCTTCCTTTAACTACCATCTACACATTAAGGTTGTTCATCCCTGGAAGTTTAAGCAAAATCTGCCATCCGGTTTAAGAGGAGTTGCGTTCATAAGATTATGGGACATACGGACGGACAGACTAACATTTAGATACATATGTGGCTAAGCACAATGTGGCTAAAATCAAAATGTGGCTAATTTCTTACTCACAAATGAACAATTATGTGGCTCCTATATCCATACTTGTGTGTCTATTCTTGTGTGTTTAGACCAAAACAAAATACTATTGTTCTGGTTACCCGGACAGAAAACTGTTTCTTAACATAGGCCTTCACAGCTTATCAAGCTACATGTGACAAATACTGTACTGTAAGTGTTAATATTATAAATAGATAATGAACATTGATTCCATGTTGAAGAGCTTTTTCCCCAACAAAATGGAAGCAATTTTAATACAACAGTAACTGTTAGTTGTCTGAGCTATGTATTTTCCTTTTATTAGTCAAACCTGAACCAATTGTCATGATTAATAAACTTGATATTTATTTTACAACCAAAATAATGCTTTTCTGACATACCTACAATAATTTTTCACAGCTTGTAGTTTGAACCACAAGATGTTTTTGTTTTTGCTTAACTCTAGTCCTAGTCAAACAAATAATAACAAATACTAGCATTATATATAGGTACATAATATTATATTTTTTGTGCCTAAAAATTGCTGGTGAAAATTATTTAAAAGATTTAAAATGATAAACATTCTAGGCTAAATTGTATCCAGGCTCCTGATTTAGGGACATTTGATAGTAGTTCAGTATCTAAACTATAGGCCATGTAGTTCTGGAGAAAAAAGTGTTTCAAAAACTATTATGTTATGCTAAAAGGCTATCTGGGCAGAGCAATTTTGAAAGTGACTGTGGGAAATCTTTCAAAATATCCAATCTCAAAGCCTACTAGTTCTGATGATTTTTCAAGTTTCAATAAATAATAAATAACTGGTAAGCCCCAAGTGCAAGGCCATTGTGACCCATTACTTGCTACATGCAAAGACCATATATAATTATTTAAACACTGGTAAGCCCCAACTTAGTGAAAGACCATTGTGGCCCATTACTTGCTACATGCAAAGACCTCATGACCCTGCAGAAGATTTTGAAAAATTTCAGAACACAAATAAGCCGCTGGACGAGGTCAATTTGTTTCCAGGGGTCTTGATTTAAACAACTTTATTATTTTACTTGCTTATGATCTAAGCTTTAGGCCTTGTGGTTCTAAAGTAGATTATCTAGGTTTTAGCCATATAATTCTTTATAAAATTGCTAAGCTCCTTAACAGGGCCAATTTATCTATTATTATCATGAACTGGGAACTCTGCAGGTGACCCAATAGAAAATGCTTCATGCAAAATATATAAGCTCTAGATGTCCAGGAGAATTTCAAAGACTTCACTATACATATATGTCTATTAAAAGTCTTTGGCCAGGGCCAATTTGAACAAGGGGTCATGATTTGAACATCTTTTATAGTGATCCACTAAAAAATAATGTTTAACGTTTTATGGTTCTGGAGAAGAAAATTGTATAGGCCAGCCTTGTCAGCTTTTCTGCCTATTCCACTTTGATATGGTCAAGAAGTGTCTGCATCTACTTAGCTTCTATTGAAAGAGGCTCTGTCTTCACAATCATGGCCCATTTTGCAGTCACCATTCTTTGGAGGTCATATTTAATCTTTATTGCATTACTTGGGGACTTAAAATCTTCTAGATCTTCCATGTAAGGAAAGCAGCATTCTAAAGCAGCTTCTGTTATTTCAGGGATTTTGGGAACATGACCCATACCCGTGGAATTGGGAATTTTAGCAGTGTTTTGTTAAGATTAAGAATTGGGAAAAAATGCATGAATGAAATTTTACATTGATGAAATGGATGCAAACAATAACTGTCTAGGATGGTATCTTCAAATATTTTAAGCACTATTACAGTGAAAGAGCCTTGATTTTCAATGATTTTAGAATTTTTATTCAATATTTTTATTTTGTAACTTTTCATTGGGAATTTTTTCCTGTGGATTGGGAAAATAATATACTATTTTCAATTGGGAATATGACCCGATAACGGCTATAAAATAAGCCAAAAAAAATCCCTGTATTTTATCAAAATGATTGGGTTTAAGGAATTATCTGATTCAATTAACAGGGTAAAGCTAGGTTCTCCTATGTCTGGTGTGAAGGTTTCCCCATCTTCAATCTTTATTCAGCTTCTTGGCAATTGTCTTGCAATTTTGCGGTTAACAAAGCATTTAACAACTTTGAAGTCTTATGTGTTATATTTAGGGCTGCAACGATACACCAAATGTTCGATTCGATTCGATTTCGATTTTAGACACTTCGATTCGATTTTTTTCGATTCGATACATTTCTGATTACTAATTTATTTTTGGTATATAATTCTGCTTGTCTGTTCCAAAAGTGAGTGGCCTTCAACCTAGTGCTTTGCTTTTCTGTTGTAATATAACTATTATATAAACTTATTTGACTTAATAATTGTGTTTATGAGAATAAAAAGCTCTTGTCTATTTGGAAAATAATTTTAATCAGGCAAATAATCATTAATCTCAGTAACATGACTATCACAGATACCTTCTGCTGACTACTGACTAGAAATTTAACAAAGTATGTAAATTGTAAAGTAAATAATAATAAACAAAGTTTCACAAGGTTGTCAGAACTGATATTCAGATATTCTGTTTATAATTCCCATAATATGTAAAATGAATAATCAATCCTAATGTCAGTGTTGTCACACAATACTTCTTAGTCTAGTAAACAATACAGAAAAAATGAAATTTTAGAAATTATCACTTTTTTTCACACTTGACTAAAGAAATAATCATCAATCCCAATGTCAAATATGCCTACTTACTGTAATACTAATCAAACTTATTTCGGGAAGGCCAGGACACGGATAAAGCTTACAAAACAAGTCCACATCCATGACATCGTTTTTCGTTTCATATGTTGCATTAAATTAGACGTACTGCCGGACTTTACTTTACTTTACTGGAGTTGAGGTCGCAAGACGTCATCATCGTCTTCTATAACCCCCCCCATGGTTTTGTACCCAGTTCTGATCCGGTATGGTGGTATACTGTGTTTCTCCCATGAATTTGTCCAACCTGTTTATAAAGCTATTAAGTGAAGGAGCATTCACAACCACTTCTGGTAAATTGTTCCAGTCCGAGATAACCCGTAGAGAAAAGAAATGCTTTCTAATCTCAGTTCTACATGATTTCACTTTCAGTTTGTACCCATGACCTCTTGTATTTGCATTGTTATTTAATTCAAAAAACACTTCATAGTTAATATCCTCCTTATGATGTAACAATTTAAAAACTTCAATCATGTCACCTCTAAATCGACGATATGCTAGTGAAGGCAATTTCAGTGTTTTAAGTCGTTGTTCATATGACAGATTTCTTAGTTGACCAACTAGTTTTGTTGCACGTCTTTGTACTGATTCAATTGCATTGATGTCTTTCTTAAAACGAGGATTCCAAATAATGGCATGTCCGTAAAGCATATTTTGCAAGTAGCTTTATCCGTGTCCTGGCCTTTCCGAAACCCAAAGTGTTCCCAAACCTTTGATTTTAATTTTTAGGAGGATTTTTTAATTTTATTTTATCAACATTGATGTTGGTTGCCATTTTGACTTGTTTGCCGAAAATAAAACATTACGCGCCCACTGATTGGATGACCGAGTTTTAACTGGCCAATCGTATGTAACGTGATGAAGCGCGAAGGGAAAGACTAAAACTCCCACTTTTTTCCATGTTTATTTGTGGGTGGGGAATCGAATCGAAAATGTTACAGTTGGTATCGGGAATCGAATCGGCGCTCATAAAACCGGTTTTCGATGCATCGAAAGGTATCGTTGCACCTCTAGTTATATTATTACTTTATCTTTTCAGACATCTTTTTGTTAAACAACCTCAATGTTTTCATTGAAAATACTCTTTGATTATTTTATTTTTCTCAATGAGTTGTGTCTTTACATTCTTAGGCACTTATGAATAAACACTTAATTAAAATCTTAAAACAAGTGTAATACATGTATATTGTAAACATAGAAAATGTACATCAAATCAATATTATCTGAAGTCAAATCAGATACTGCATTCATCAAGTCTACATCAAAAGTGAAAGAACAAAATCTATAGATGTCATACATTTTCTGATCTTAAAACCATTAATGGCAAAATTTAAACTTACATCAATCTTACATCGATTCTTTTTTATTCCTTTTGACTGTCTAGATACAATCATAATAGTTCAACTTGGCAAAATAACCTTAACAAAAGGGCTGTGATGACCCTTGCTTTTCTGATCCCAGGTGACTCAACTTCAAAATTTACATATATGTTACTAATTTTACTAAACAAAACATATACGTGATCTGTAAAATGTAAAGATGGTTTTCCACTTTTTGACCAAGTGTTCCTTTAATGACCCTGGTTGAACAAAATTGACCTTGATTTTATAGACATAAACATTCTGACCAATTTTTAGAAATATTACAAACATGATATCTGTATTGCCTTAACAGGATTTCTCTAGTGACCTTTTTTGTCCCCAATATAAATCCAAATTCAAATTTGATCTAATAGAGATTAACATCCTGATTAATTTCTAGCAATATTAGACATTGTGACTTGAAATGTGTTTACAAGGTTTATCTATTATTTGACCTAGTGTTTGACCCCTTATGACCCAACTTTAAACCTAATGTAGATTATGAAGAGACGAGGATTCCCTCTTATTTTCAACAATATCAGCAACTATAACTCCGCGAGTGGGATGTGTCGCCTTGTATGAAAATTAACAAAGGGCAATAACTCAAATATTTAAATGTGCAGAGTAATGATTCTTGTGCACTGCACTTGGGTCATTGAAAACAATCATGCATACCAAGTTTTGAGTCAATCCAATTTATAGTGACCGAATTATGCTCCGGACAAGCCAAAGGGATGCCTCCGCAGACGCCACCGAAAAAAAAATAACCT
>NW_026860025.1:0-23780 GCF_026571515.1 Ruditapes philippinarum
TTGGGATTCACATTTATTTAGCTTTGCAGCCAATAGGTATGCACATTTTGACATTTGTTAACTCGGTTGCTCTCATCCTCGTAATGTCCCTCATACGTAAATTGTGTTTATTTGAATGAAACTTTACGATGATCCTAGGACACTGAACAGTTTTATTAAAATATTCTATAGAAATTCAATATTAAAATCATACAAACGATTATTTTTAAAATTGGTACGTGTACAATTATTCTTCAAAGGCCTGTAAATACCTTACAGAACACTGATGGCAAATAATACGTCTACAAATTTTTTTAAAAAATGTATAGAAATAACAATATTTTATAAAGGACACTTTTAAGTTAATCGAAATAAGATATGATTATATGATTAACCAATTTATAAACAAGTAGTATTCAAAAATATAAAAAAAAAGATTTTAAAGAAATTAAATAGAAATTTCAAATAAAAAGTTTATTATACAGAGTACAGGAAATTTTACCTTTATTAAATTTTGTTGTGAAAAAGTCACTAAAACTATAAACAAAGTGCCTTATATGTTAAAGGACAAATGGAGATAGCCTCTTGGTGATAAAAGTTGATTTGTATTTAATATTCAATATCTATTAAAAATATTTTGTATAATTATCCAGGCAAAAGAAAGATTTTTTTAAAATAAAAGAAAAATAACATAAATATTTTTTGGAGTAATTTGAATGAAAATAAAAAGAAAAAATTAGTGCGCAGCTGAAATACAAATATGAACAAATTTTAAACATTTTCATTTATTTTTGTTTTATAAAAAAAATTCAAAGTCCTATTGCCGTTCAAACTCTTTGATATTCCATCTATGATCAAAAATCAAGTTGTTAAAAAGAAAAAAATTTCGTTCAAAAAATACGAAGAAAATTTAAAAAAGGGTCAATTAGGATGGTTGAAAAGAAACCCTTTCATGGGGATTTTAAAAATGTTCGTAAAAATTTTTTTTTTTAAAAAAAACTTTAAACCCCCGCTCGGTTTAAATTTTGGTTTCAAATTTTTAACGAGGGGATTTGTTTTAAAAAGGGAAAAAAGTCCTGAAAATTTGGGGCGGGAAACGTTTTAAAAAACAAAAAAGGGGGGTTTTTTGAATAAAAAAATTAAAGTTTTTCCCAAACAATGGTTTGACCCCAACAAAAAACCCTAAAACAATTCACGAAAATTTTAGAATCCCCAAAAGGGATATTTTAAAAAAACCTTTTTAATTTTTAAAAAATTAAATCTCCTCAACCCGCAATTTTTTTCAAAAATAAAAAAAGGCCAATAAACCGCCGGACAAGGTTCCCCGGTTTTTTTTATTCAAAGGTATGCAAACCCCTAAAAGGGGAAAATAAGCTTTTATAAAGATAAATACAGATTGAATAAAATAATAAAGATGTTCATTTTAGCAGCACTAAATTAAATTTTTTTAAGCAAATTTTTGTGTCTTTTTTTACTTTAATTATAAAATTAAATTAAAAAAGGGGCCCCCGACTTCAATGAGTATGTTTTATGACAATTAGGTGTTTCAAAAGACATGGTGAAAGGGTAACTTTACTTAAAACGATTTTGTTAATTAATATAAAAACTGATTAAGCAAAGTATCTCATGGCATTTTAAAAACGAAATAATTAAGACTAAAATTTTTTTTAAACAAAAATTTTTCCGGGTTTTGTTTCGGTTTAAATTTTTCCTTTTTTTTTAAAATTGAGTTTTCCAAAAAATTTGGATTTAAATTAAAACAAAAATTGTTGTTTTTTGCAAATCTTTTTCCCCTGAAAAGATAACTATATAAATTGTGGTCTTATTAAAGAGTATTTAAAAATAACTCAATTCGCAAAATCCAAAGAAAAATTTTTTTTTAAAATTAAAAATTTTTTTTTTAAATTATGATTTCATGTACATGTGCCACGTCATAAAATGATCATATTTTTTGGTTATTTATTTTCTACGAGTTAATTTTTCGACAACATAGCGATCCATAAGAATTGTAGAATTAACAGGGAACAGTTAACAAGAAGGCATAAAGTGTACGTTCTAAAGAAGTCAATTTTGAATATTCACTTTCATTGTGGTTGGTTTCAACGCAGTTTTTTGACGAATGATTTCAACGTTTATAAAAAACGATATATTTAGAAATCTTTAGTCAGAAATATTCGTTCAACAACAATTAACAATGTTTGTCAAGGGCAGTGAACACCAATTTCTACATTTCTCCACTGGCATCTTATATCAATTCAGATACTTCAAATATATTATGTATATTTTATTAATCATTATACGATTATTCTTATTAGCCGAAAATGTTACAAACAAATGGAATATATTCATCGATGCAATAAAAACTGCAAAATTTTTTGCAAGAAACTACAAAAACTAGTTAAAAAACGGCTTTAATTACTAAAACAAATAGAAATGTCACATTATCTAACATAATGTTAAGTTTTTTGTTTCAATTAATTTTACAATTTATTTCCAGGGGAATTTGACAAAAAACTTCCTTCTTTGAATCGATTGAAAATTAATTCCTGTTTACGTCTAACTAGGGCTGTTAAGACTGTGTTTTTGGCAATATCAATGTCAAGTTAAATAAACGGGACGAAATTTGAAATACAAACTTTTGAAGGGTTTCGGAATGATTAGCATATGTTTTTCAAAATAAGGGTATTCTATTGAACAAATGTAATTATATCATACAAATGAAAATCATGTAGAAAACTCATATCACGCACACTCGCACACACCAACCCACGCGCACACAGACACAAACGTTAAGATTCATTTGGCTAATTCTAACATTTGCTCCTGATAAATATGCAGCAGAAAAGTAAACATGACTATCACTTATACACATGTATATTAGAAACAATTTCATTATAAAAAAGATTATATAAATATATATTAAGACAAATTATTATTTTCTGTATTTTTAAAATATTCACTTCAGATTCACATGTTAAAATGTTTGTATCAATATTTATTTATTAATATTAATTATCTAATATTAATTATTCTAAAATCCATACTACAATATACTTTTCATGCAACTATTGATTATGAAAATAGAAAAAATGAAACTAAACAAATATACACATATATATGATAATGTCTCATTATAGAATAATTTATTTACGGATAAACATCAAAGGGAAGCTACTCTGATATGCACAATAAAGTAGTTCTCTATTGTTTAGTTTTCCTTGTAAGAGAACACATAAAAATGACAGTAGGTTACTAATTAGTTTAGCTCTTCGAAGAGTAGTTTTAAAAAGTGTGTTTTAAATGTTTTTAACAAACAACTACTGAAACTGTAACTTTTTTAAATTGCAAGTCAGTAAACAATTATGATGATGATAAAATAATATTATGTCCTCTTTGCTTTTGCAAAAAAAAAAAACAACATATAATATGTTTCCTTAAATTGCTTTATACTACAGATAATATTTTCAGTTATTAAAGACATTTAGACATTTTTTATATAAAATCTCCATGCACTGTATATCACTATATCTATCAATCGATTCATTACAGTAAAATCTTTGAATTGCAATTCATATAGCAGGTATAGATGTCTACCATATCATTAAGTGCTATGTCTGAATTTTAAGCCAAACTTTCCTACTTCGTCAATCATTGTATCAATTTTCTGGCTCTGTTCCAGTGTAAGACGATCTCTCCAGACACCGGGTTTACCTGGAACAAAAGAAAATATATCAAAATAAAGCATGGCCTTCTTCACAACATAATTATGAGGGTTATTTGGCATTTATACTTTTTTCTTGTTGCCAGGTTTAATTTTTGAAAATGTAAAGTGTAACCGACGTAAACAACAACACATAAAAAAGTACAGTAAGGAATAATTCCATCAATCAGTGCCGTTAACAGGTGATTTAGATAGTACAATTATGAATTCAAGTGCAAAGTCTGCAGCTTTCTTCGTGTCTCATGTTTTAAATGGAGGAGTAGACTTAGACCATCGAAACCTTTTTTGGTAAAGAAACTTTTGGACCAATATTTATTATTTCAAAGTAGTTACAATTTTAATGGCTTACTTTGGCTTACAACATTTTCAAATAAGCCTTTTTGGGGCTTCTTTGAGGATTCAATTTCACTCTACCTCAAATGCCAAATTAGCAATTTTACCCTAGTTTGTTACATACAGTATTTTAGCTATACCCTGAAGAACTTGCAAATTATTACCAGTTCCTAAAGTTTTTATTTTCAGTCTCTTTACATGATTTATAATTTGGATAGAACACATTGTATGCATCTTATTCATAAAATGTATAATAGGGTCCTCAAAATGTATGTCATGATATTGGATTTTGGAAGTTGCAAAACATATGGTTCGTTG
Organism: Ruditapes philippinarum; assembly: GCF_026571515.1. Lineage (NCBI taxonomy): Eukaryota > Metazoa > Mollusca > Bivalvia > Venerida > Veneridae > Ruditapes > Ruditapes philippinarum. Next base: position 4,352 of record NW_026860025.1, read on the forward strand.
CATTTGAACTAAATCGGACCGATTGGAAACAATATAACAATTTTCCTAACTCCAGGCAACAAACTGTTTGTTTCACACCTTTGTATAGAATTGTTTAAGTATGTCGGAGGTTTTGCATTGCTTAAATATCTATACGCACCTTTGTTGATAAAAACGCCATCAGCATTTGGGTTCAAATCTTTGATATCTTTATAACAGTCATAATTAACCATTGGATTACTGCGCATTGTATCGACATGACAACTCTCAGCAATCTTTAAAATGTCCTCCTCTTTCAAATGACGCCCTAGAAAATTTGCCATACGCTTTATGGCAGCAACCATATCCTGTTCACATACAATAAAGAATAAGTAAATTCAGTCATGCCGTGTCCCTATATAGCGAGATTCTAGCAAATTAGTTGTGTTCTGATGTTATACAAATCGAGTTTCAATGTAAAGCTAAAGGATAGAGATAAAAATTGTAACGCAAAGTCACTATATTTGTTAACTAATGTAAACTATATTATTGTATAATTGCATTAAATAAAATAAAGAAAATAATTGGAAATAAAACAAAGTATCGGTATGCATAATTTTGAAACAACAGATAACAGAACTGTGTATTTCTCAGCCTTATACAAACTTCAATGAACAAGTAAAGTCTAGTAATATTTAATATAAAAGATCTAGGGTAGATCAGCGTATAAGATCTAGGATAGATCACCATATAAGATCTAGGTGAGATCACCCTATAAGAACTAGCGGAGATCCCAGTATAAGATCTAGGGTAGATCACCCTATAAGATCTAGGGTAGATCACCATATAAGATCTAGGGGAGATCACCCTATAAGATCTAGGGGAGATCACCCTATAAGAACTAGCGGAGATCCCAGTATAAGAATCTAGGGTAGATCACCCTATAAGATCTAGGGTAGATCACCATATAAGATCTAGGGGAGATCACCCTATAAGATCTAGGGGAGATCACCCTATAAGAACTAGCGGAGATCCCAGTATAAGATCTAGGGGATCTCCCAGTATAAGATCTAGGGGAGATCCCAGTATAAGATCTAGGGTAGATCCTAGTATAAGATCTAGGGGAGATCAGCGTATAAGATCTAGGGGAGATCACCCTTTAAGAACTAGCGGAGATCCCAGTATAAGATCTAGGGGAGATCCCAGCATAAGATCTAGGGTAGATCCTAGTATAAGATCTAGGGGAGATCCCAGTATAAGATCTAGGGGAGATCCTAGTAAAAGATCTAGGGGAGATCCCAGTATAAGATCTAGGGGAGATCCCAGTATAAGATCTGGGTAGATCCTAGTATAAGATCTAGGGTAGATCACCATATAAGATCTAGGGGAGATCACCCTATAAGATCTAGGGGAGATCACCCTATAAGAACTAGCGGAGATCCCAATATAAGATCTAGGGGATATCCCAGTATAAGATCTAGGGGAGATCCCAGTATAAGATCTAGGGTAGATCCTAGTATAAGATCTAGGGGAGATCAGCGTATAAGATCTAGGGTAGATCAGCGTATAAGATCTAGGGGAGATCACCCTATAAGAACTAGCGGAGATCCCAGTATAAGATCCAGGGGAGATCAACATATAAGAATTTTTCAGTGTTTTACCTCCACAACAACTTCATACTGTAGAAAAAGTACATTGCTGTCATTTTTATGTTCCCAATATTCTTGCACATGTCTTTGCCATGGACATCGGTAAAGTTCTATGAGATTGAAATTAATTTATCTTAATGTGTTTTCAATGAGATATTAAACTAAAAATCATTTCACACTGTTGCAAATCTTGTTCAATATAGACTTTTGATGCCCGTTCTTTATATTGAAATGTGTGCAGAGTTAAGTGAGCGTCATATTACAACGTCATGTCATAGTTTGTAGTATTTTTGACAATATTACGCGATTATTCTTAATACAATATCTACAAGAAAACGTTAAATTAAAAGATAATTAGTTTTTATAACTAAAATTGAACCTTTACCAGTGCATGTTTTACAAATTCACCAAAACATTTCATTATTGAAAAAAAATATTAACATTCTCGCAAATATTTTACCATAATATATCAAACCAGACAACAATTTTTATAAGTTAATACATGTGGATCGGTGAAATGACCTTCACCATGCTCCTAAATATAGCACGTATTGATTTTCGGTGTAATCAAATAAAACTGTATAGCACACAAGAAGTATTTTGTTAACTGTACGGCATCGAAATCAATGTCTGTTATGTAATAAAACAATGTGATTAAAAAAAAAGAAATTCTAACAAAGAAAAAATCAAATCGCATTTTTAATAACTTACTAATGCCTTTAACGAAACAATGGACGAAATCGTCAAATGTAGAAAATTCCTCCTCCAGCATCTTCGCATAATCCATAAATCGATAATACGAAATAACGACGTCCTTTGGATTGCGACAGATATATACAATCTGTTAAAGAAACAAAAACGTATTTGACAGAAATATTTGTACAGCATCAAATTACATTGTCTTATAAATTCGTATATGTAAGCTTAAAAAACAGAACTTTGTAATGATAATTTATAAATAATTCATCTAATTCGCAGACACCAATTGACAAAGTTTTGACAACGTTACCTGCTTTTTTTTCGACGACGTCAGTTAACAACAATTTCAGTTCGCGATATACCCAGCAATTAATATTCTATTTTCTATTTTAAGTTTCATTTACTTTGCGCTTAAACAATACGTTCAGTTTTAATATAACACTATATCAAGCAATCCCGTTCCTATTAAAGACATGGTTACTACTTGGATATTTTGATATTATAAATAGAAAAAATGACTCCACTCAAGAGAAATGATAGTCATGCATTGAGCATCCGATTTCTTTATTACTTACGCGAATTTGTAAGAATAGGCAAATTAATACATATTTTACGTTTTCGTAAAAGCCGACAGGCTTACATATTATGTGTAAGAAATAGCCCAAAAACACTTGAAATAAAAAGAGTGTTATTCCGCAATTGTGTTTGGGAATATTTATTATAAGTATTACATTATTATCCAATCCAAATAAAATTTGACCTTTTCCGTTTAGTCGTTTGCTAGGACAAACAGTAACAAAACTGGTCAGTAAATTGTGGCGTTCTTACGGCGACCATAACCAGTACTGTTCTGAAAACACCGGGTTTTTATATTGACACTATGTAGATACCGTATATTTTTCACTGTTAACGCACATAAATTGTCTTGACATACGAATGACGAATTCATGGCGATCCTAGAGCGTTTGCAGTGTGACCAGGTAGTTTAAATACGACTATGTTGTTTCAAGGACTTTCTTGTTGTCTCTGTGAGGACGCCACATAACCGCAAAAGTCGCCACAAAGTCCTAGTACATACCCTAAGAACATAATGTCGCATATCAAGTCCGTAAGAACACCATAGGAACGCTAAATAAGAACGTTGTGTAAACGCACAAAGCATGACGCCGGTTTGACGACGTCCTGAAATAGGCATTTGTTTATTCTTTAATTTTGTAAGTCGCCGTTATATCGCCATGCGTGTGTGACGGAGGAATAGTTATTATTATAACGCCAGACATTTTATTCGTCAGCATTATAGTTTTGATGTGAAAAAATATAGATGTCACCTTTCCTTTTCCGTTACGCAATTGTTCCGGAAGTAGCGAATAATGCAAATGTGACTTAATCATTCTTGGTGATGCTCGCCTCTCGTGATTTTGTAATCCTGTGAACTCTGAAATCATGATGAGTATTTCATAATTCCCATTCTTTTCACTTATGCCGGTCTTTTTTACATATAACGTGTGCTTCTTTTACATTTGAATTATATAGTTATAACTTATAAAGAATGCAATCGATATAATATATATGAGATTTATGTATAGAGAGAATCAATTTCACTTCAGATATTTACATCAAATGTGTGTTTACTTAAATCAGTTCCTTGTTTTCGCTGATACACATAGTGCTTCTTGCTTATAGCTACATAGTTATTTTAAATCATGTTGAGATAATGTTAAAGAACGTAAGACCCTACTTCATTATTTCATACAAACATAACCCAGTTAGAAACAAATGAGCAGCACGCTTCCACGCACGTACCTTTAAACATAGTTATTCCGTTATTAACCTCTGCATGTTCTAGTAACTGAGGAAAGCGTTTCTCCTGCGGCACTGTTTTAGCCGTGTCAAAATCCAGTGTCATTATATGGTAGACAAGCTCTTGTGTCATAGTTGTACCTGTGTTTATAGGAACAATGAAAAAACCAGGAACCACAGTATTATTCAAACGTTAACTACAAGTTGACCTCAGAAACATTCCTGTAATAATAATTGTCTGGCAACGTGCGGTAAGCCATCCCTTGACATGAACTTTTGTTCAGCGCAAACTTAAAAACACTTTGTATTTATAGACTACAAATGTGTTAAAATAACATTCAATTTAAAGATCTTGTAACACAATTTTTTATGGTTTTATATCATAAATATGATGCTTAAATTAGGATTTATTAATATTGTAAGTTCCAACAAGAACTGTCGGAGGACAGTAACGCTCGACTATTCGAAAAGTTGTCACAAGTGTGTTTCTGCTTACCTATATGAAAAAATTGTCCAAAAAGGTACAAAAGCTTGTTATTAAGATGTTTTATCGAGTAAATCAGTGCTTTATTATTATAACATGTATAAAATGCATAAAATTGTTCAAAAAAGGCACAAACCCTTCAGTAGTTATGGAGATATTTGCTTAACCAAGAATTTCTAAGTAGAAAAAGGGGCATAATTATGCAAAAAAGCAAATCAGAGTTATTGGACTTGTGCCAATCATGTTAGATAATCACAGAGAACAAGTGTGTGAAGTTTAAAGCCATTCCCTTCAGTAGTTATGGAGATACCAGCTTGTACGCAAAAAAACTTAACCAAGAATTTCTAAGTCGAAAAAGGGGCATAATTATGTAAAAAAGCAAACCAGAGTTATTGGAATTGTACCAATCATGTTAGATAATCACAAGGAACAAGTGTGTGAAGTTTAAAGCCATTCCCTTCAGTAGTTATGGAGATACCAGCTTGCACGCAAAAACTTAACCAAGAATTTCTAAGTCGAAAAAGGGGCATAATTATGCAAAAAAGAAAATCAGAGTTATGGGACTTGTGCCAATCATGTTAGATAATCATAGAGAACAAGTGTGTGAAGTTTCAATCCATTCCCTTCAGTAGTTATGGAGATACCAGCTTGCAAGCAAAAACTTAACCAAGAATTTCTAAGTCGAAAAAGGGGCATAATTATGTAAAAAAGCAAATCAGAGTTATGGGACTTGTGCCAATCATGTTAGATAATCACAGAGAACAAGTGTGTGAAGTTTTAATCCATTCCCTTCAGTAGTTATGGAGATACCAGCTTGCACGCAAAAACTTAACCACAGGGACGCCGACACCGACGCCGACAAATGGGTGACTGCATTAGCTCGATTATTCTGCGAATAGTCGAGCTAAAAAGCATTATTTATAACATATTACAGAATCTAACATTTCATGTAAATAAAGGGAGGTAATAAGATATTTGTTAATCATGATTTTATAAGCATAATTATATACATATATAAAATTCACTTAATTACAACATACGGGATCTTTAACCCCTAAAAGCAATTAGATGCGGTATCGAAAAGTCCCTGCTTAATTAAAGACTATCATTTAAAATAACTATTGGTTGCTGTTAATCAAAATCCACACAACTCTGTTACGATCGGGGCATTAAAATTGACACTATCGGGGCATTAAAATTGACACTATCGGGGCATCAAAATTGGCACTATCGGGGCATTAAAATGGACACTAATATATCATTGTTCTACCGTATCTACTTTGTTAAAACATTACGTTTATCGAAATGTGTGTGATAATAACATATTTTTGTATGCTCATGAATTATTCGGATTAATGGTCCCAACAAAATTGAAATGTTTGTATATTCAGTTTTCTCTCTCTTGCGTTTTAGGGCATAAGCTATTGTGAAAATCTCATTAGGAAACAGACTACCTGATACAAAAAAAGTTTTCATTTTCAAAATGAAACCTGGAATGTTATTTATGTAGAGTTTTTATATCATGTATCCAGCGTAACATTATTGTTTAATTTTAATCTACTACCACGTGCTACCTTTGTAATCAAGTTACTGTCATATCGGCGTATTTTTTTAATCTGCAGCAATCGATATCGATTTCAAGTTTCAGAAACAATAATATGTTTAAATATTTGACAAGCTTTTACTTTTAAAAAGAGATGGCATGGTTTTATTGCAATTTACTGTATCTCTTAAAGTGACAAATGGTATATTTATCATTTTTTATTTTTCATTAATTATAAAATAAATGTATATATTACCCCTTGAATTTAATTGAATTTCCATCAAAAATTCAAGTTTATGTATGTTTATGAAGATTCTATGAAATTAAAAATTATGGAAAGATATATTTTGGAGATGTTCTGATGTTCTCACAGGTCATAACTCTGGGGGAAAGATCATATTGCAAAGCAGTTAAGGATGTCAAAACCTTTTTGTTGTTTTCTTCAATAAACCATGTTACTACATGCATCAAATATTACCAGAGCAGCAAGAAGCATTACCTACATGAGGCAAGTCGTAGACAGAAAAAAAAAAGATTTTCAAAATGAAATGGAAAGTGTAAGACTATTAATACAGAAAGCCTTTATTGACATTATGCCATTTGTGCAGATATATATTTTACAGAAGAAAAAAATGCAGAATTATAACATCAGTGGTCAATCTATGAAAGATTACTCGAAATGAAGGTCCAGACTGAAACAGAAAATGCATACTGTTTCGGCAGGAGACTTGTCAATGATTCAAACATTTTCTTCAAATTAACAACATTGAAATATTGTAAATCCTATTGTATACTATTGGAGTTTGGTGAAACTAGAACTGCCACTATCATGGCGTGAATACCCCCGCATACCACTTTGTCAGAATCAACGGTGGCCATTTAGAGCTCAAGGACAACCTCCCTGCCAAATCTGAGGTTACTAAGCCAGTGCATTGCTAAGTTATGTATTCTACATGCTTCAAATGTGAAAATGTCAAAATCAATACATTGCGGACAGGACATTCTTTAACAGTTGAGAAGAAAAGCTTTTTTTTGTCAAGGTCCCTGTGACCTTGACCTTTGACCCAGTGACCTCAAAATCAATATGGGTCACCTTATAGTCATGATCAACATCCATGCCAAATATGAAGACTGTGGGTCAAAGGAATCTTAAGTTAATGGGTGGACAAACTTTTTGAAGTCAAAGTCCCTATGACCTTGACCTTTGACCCAGTGACCTCAAAATCAAAAGGGGTCATCTACTAATCATGATCAACATCAATGCCAAATATGAAGACTGTGGGTCAAAGGAATCTAAAGTTATTGGGCAGACAAACTTTTTGAAGTCAAAGTCCCTGTGACTTTGACCTTTGACCTCAAAATCAATAGGGGTCATCTACTAATCATGACTAACCTCCATTCCAAATATGAAGACTGTGGGTCAAAGGAATCTTAAGTTATTGGGCGGACAAGCTTTTTGGAGTCAAGGCCCTGTGACCTTGACCTTTGACCTGGTGACCTCAAAATCAATAGGGGTCATCTACTAATCATGACAAACCTCCATGCCAAATATCAAGACTATGGGTCAAAGGAATCTTAAGGTATAGGGCGGACAAGCTTTTTGAAGTCAAGGCCCCTGTGACCTTGACCTTTGACCTGGTGACCTCAAAATCAATAGGGGTCATCTACTGATCATGACTAACCTCCATGCCAAATATGAAGACTGTGGGTCAAAGGAATCTTAAGTTATTGGGCGGACAAGCGTTATGAAGTCAAGGCCCCTTTGACCTTGACCTTTGACCTGGTGACCTCAAAATCAATAGGGGTCATCTACTAATCATGACTAACCTCCATTCCAAATATGACGACTGTAGGTCAAAGGAATCTTAAGTTATAGGGCGGACAAGCTTTTTGAAGTCAAGGTCCCTGTGACCTTGACCTTTGACCTGGTGACCTCAAAGTCATTAGGGGTCATCTACTAATCATGACTAACCTCCATGCCAAATATGAAGACTGTAGGTCAAAGGAATCTTAAGTTATTGGGCGGACAAGCTTTTTGAAGTCAAGGCCCCTGTGACCTTGACCTTTGACCTGGTGACCTCAAAATCAATAGGGGTCATCTTCTAATCATGACTTACCTCCATGCCAAATATGAAGACTAAGGGTCAAAGGAATCTTAAGTTATTGGGCGGACAAGAAAAAACCGACGGACAGCCGGACGGACGGCCGGACAGACGGACGGACAAGCTGATTCCAGTATACCCCCCTTACAACTTTGTTGTGCGGGGGTATAATTATAGGCTGTTGTTGTGAGAAACAAATATTGTTGTACTACTACTCGTAGTTTACATGCACGAACGTTACTGTGCCATAAACCCATTGATACATTCATGTCCTAGTTTAGATAGCCACTAGTGCATTGAAATTTTATATCATTTTGGTCATTGTTTGCACTGCAACACGATGTTCTGGATACAGATTTAGTTATTACGATAGAAACAAGAAAAGCATTGATGCAAAGCATCAAAGGGCGTCCAAGCAAGAAATGCAGCAAGTGAAGATGAACTAGTAGACATATGATGACAAGATATTCTTATAAACTTTTCAATGGTTTATACCAGAATTGTATATCACTTATGAATGAGCGGACGAAAGACATTGTTCATTATGAACTTTGATTGACATGCTAGAGATTAGAATATTACTTGTTATTTCTTTATGACCGTGGTTATTAATAGCAACGGATTTTGTGTGTTTGCGATTGTTTACCCTCGCCACTGGAAACAGACCATATGGGCGAGCAACGGATATACATATATACGGATATACATATATACAATCATTTATAATCCATATGTGTAACGCATGATCAACACCACACTTGTGTAATTGTCCCTTATTATGTTATCGCTTATTGCCGCCAAACGTTAATTGTAAACAAGAGGGCCATGATGGCCCTGAAGTCGCTCACCTGTATATAGGCCCACAGAGCGAGGCCAGTTTCATGCTAAACATCTAAGGTCTAGCTCGTTGAGTTTTTAAAAAAAAGATTTTTTAAGTTTTTACTATACACATATAGTTAAAAGCAATGACATCCCTAGGGCTTTTATTTGAACAAACTTTGAAGACACTCACTAGAAGGTGTTTCATGCTTAATACATAAACTCTAGCTATTTGTTTTTATTCAAGAAGATTTTTAAGTTTTTGCTATACACATATAAGGAAAATTAATGTCCCCCGGGGCAGGGCCAAATTTGACCCTAGGGCTTTTATTTGAACAAACTTTGAAGACACTAACTGGAAGATGTTTCATGCTTAATATCTAGTCTCTAGCTATTTGGGTTTTTTCAAAGTAGATTTTTTTAAAAAGCTTTTGCAATACACATATAAGGAAAATCAATGACCCCCGGGACAGGGCCAATTTTAACCCAAGGGCTCTTATTTGAACAAATTTGGTAGACACCCATTAGAAAATCTTTCATGTAAAGTATCTTAGCTCTAGCTCTTTGGGTTCTCTAAAAGAAGTTTTTTTAAGTTTTTACTATATGCATATAGGGAAAATCAATGACCCCCTTGGGCGGGGCCAATTTTGACCCCAGGGCTTTTATTTGAACAAACTTGATAGACACTCATTAGAAGAAGTTTCATGCTAAATATCTTAGCTCTAGCTCTTTGGGTTCTTTAAAAGAAGATTTTATAAGTTTTTACTATATGCATATAGGGAAAATCAATGACCCCCTGGGGCGGGGCCAATTTTGACCCCAGGGCTTTTATTTGAACAAACTTGGTAGACACCCATTAGAAGATGTTTCATGCTAAATATCTTAGCTCTAGCTCTTTGGGTTCTTTAAAAGAAGTTTTTTTAAGTTTTTACTATATGCATATAGGGAAAATCAATGACCCCCTGGGGCGGGGCCAATTTTGACCCCAGGGCTTTTATTTGAACAAACTTGATAGACACTCACTAGAAGATGGTTCATGCCCAATATCTAAGCTCTAGCTCTTTGGATTTTTTAAAAGAAGATTTTTAATTCTTTTCCCTTTGGTTGCCACAGCAACCAGAGTTCTGCATGGAATTAAATTCTTTGAACAATATTTAAAGGTGACCACCAAAGGAACATTCCTGTGAAGTCTGGATGAAATTGGCTCAGCGGTTTTTATCCCTCATGTACAGACTCAATCAAACCGAGTCTGCAATTCTTATGTTATTTTGTTGTGATTAATGCTTCCGAGGGATCACTTTGTTTCCAGAATTTTGTATTTCACAACAGCAGGTGTCAAGTGCTGTGTGGCAGCCGTAAAAAGTTGCCCCGTACTTCACTTCAGTGTTGTTATATTTTCTGGTCCTTCGGGATCATTGATGCCAACACTATAAAGTGTTGAGAATTGAGTACCGCTCAAGCCGGTGCTAGGGGGCGTGAGGGATGTTGCACTTATCCATTATCCCTCATGTACAGACTCAATCAAACCGAGTCTGCCATTCTTATGTTATTTTGTTGTGATTAATGCTTCCGAGGGATCACTTTGTTTCCAGAATTATGAGGAGATGTCATTTAAAGTAAAAGTTTACGGACGACGGACGGACGCCGGACGAAAAGCGATTACAAAAGCTCACCCTGTCACTTTGTGACAGGTGAGCTAAAAATTGCCACAGTTGTCAAAAGACATTCAGCAGGCAAACAATAAAATAGATAAATACAGAATCCCTAAAGAAAGCCCAACACGGCAAAATTGAAAATGGTGCAGGCTCGGTTTGATTGAGCCTTGATTGATTTTTATACTTCACAACAGCAGGTGTCAAGTGATGTGTGGCAGCTGTAAAAAGTTGCCCCGTACTTCACTTCAGTGTTGTTATATTGTTCTGGTCCTTCGGGATCATTGATGCCAGCACTATTAAATGTTGAGAATTGAATACCACTTAAGCCGGTGCTAGGGGGTGTGAAGGATGTTGCACTTTACATTATCCCTCATGTACAGACTCAATCAAACCGACTCTACAGTTCTCTTCTACTTTTGTTGTGATTAATGCTTCCGAGGGATCACTCTGTTTCCAGATTTTTATACTTAACAACACCAGGTGTCAAGTGCTGTGTGGCAGCTGTAAAAAGTTGTCCCGTACTTCACTTCACTACACCATTTTTGTGTTAAAATGTTGAATTCTGCTTAAAGGGATATTCAGGCAAAATAATGACAAAAATATTAAAATGATCTTATGTACTCAAATCACGCTAAAATGACTTTTCTTGAAGTTTCAACATGAATTTCTGTTTAAATTCTATATATTTTTGGTTTGAAGCGTAAATATGTCTACATATGTTGAACAAAATTTAGACGCCAATAGAATCACTAAATTGTTTTAAAACAAGTCAGGTGACTTGAACAATCCCTTCCAGTTACAATAACAAGCATTGTGGATATTGTATGATTGAAACAAGCCTAGGTCATTCATTTGACATGTTCTTTAACGTTTCCAGAGTTCACTTTGTCAACTATTGTGAAATGCTAGGGCTCTAACCTGACCCACGCGGGTCAAGTTAGGAAACCACCATTTTATTCTTTATATGGAGAAATGTTTTGTTCCTTTGACTGTCATATATATTTATTTTGATGGCATTTACAGAATAAGGAATGAAAAATTCAAAACTAAGAAATGAAAATTTTGCCTGTGTCTCCCTTTAAGCCGGTGTTAGGGGGCGTGGACGGTAACTTGCAATTTCCAGTACCGTCCATGAACAGGCTCAATCAAACCGAGCCTGCAACATTTTCAATTTTGCCGTGTTGGGCTTTCTTTAGGGATTCTGTATTTATCTATTTCATGATCACATCCGTGTTATTTGTGCCGTGTGGCGGCTGTAAAAAGTCTCCCCGTACATTTAATCAATGATTTTATATTTTCGATCCTTGAAGATCGTTCAGCACGACATTATTGTTGTGCTTGTGGTATTTTTAGTTTCAACTTTTCGGCATTTTCTAGTTGGGTGGTTCCAATATTTCTACTTGAATATTGTTGAATCACCCTTAGGATATGTTGCCTGCTTTTTAAATTTGTCTTTTGACGTCTTATCTGTGATATGCAGGCTTCATAACGTCAGATCCTCTTTCAAAATTCCATTTTATTTAGTTCCGCCCATTGTTTTCTCGTTTAGGGCACACGCTTTTTATTACTTGGGGACCATACGCCGCTTTTCATGGAATGGCACGGAAGAGTCACATTGTATCTTATTCAAAGTTATACTCAGCACGTCTTAAGACCTCATATCGACAACACTTCTGACCACAACAGGCATTTCCTAAAAGTAACCTTTCTTAATAAAGGTATCGATATCATCGATTTACCAAGTATTTTTCGTGATAAACGTGTCACTAATTCAGTTCCTTTATACTTCAAAAACACCGAGATACCAATTATTTGCTATAAATATAAGAAACCTGTTAGAAATATCATATTTAATTACAACAAAGTGGTTTCTGACTTAGATATTCAGTCTAATACTCCAACAACTTGAGACTGCAATACTTCTAAATTCTGTAATTCAGATTTTGGCCATATAATCACTGGTAATTTTGATATAATTGCAGACAAAAGAATTCGTAACTTATTCTTGAAAGGACCTAAATACAGAATTCCTTCTGAAATTGATTTTAATGCTTGTCGTGGTCAGATTGCTGAATCTATAGAGGATTTTTCGGTCAAATGGTGTCGCCGTGAAAATGCGGATAGTAATGCTCTAGTTACATGGAAACGTAACATCTTTAAAATTATTGATTCACGTATTAATTTTTATCGTGGAAATGAACATCTTTTGCCACCTAAAACAAGACTTACTTTAAGACATCTGAAGAAAGATATTCTAGCTTTTCATTCAAAATTTGTTTTGGTGCCAGCGGACAAGGCGGCTAATAATATTATAATTGTATGACGAATCCATTACATTAACGTTTTGCATAAGGAACTTAATAGTACTAATGCGTATTCTAAAACCTCTGCCTCCGAAAAAGACATTGTAAACAATCATATTACTAATATTTCAAATCTTAAAGTACAAATTAATGAAACAGAACTTAAACTTCCTATTATGTATTGGATTCCTAAATTACATAAAAAACCTTACAAAGCCAGATTCATTGCTAATTCTACATCTTGCACTACAAGTAAACTTTCTATTTTATTGACGTCTTGTTTGACTGCCATTAAAACACATGTAATTAGATATTGTGATAAAGTCTATGAAAACACAGGCAAACATCTCTTTTGGTCAATTAAAAATTCAGGTGAAATCTTGGATAAATTCAAAATTAAGAACTTTCAAGCTTCAACTGTCAGTACATACGATTTTTCTACACTTAATAAAACTTTGCCACATAAATTAATCAATGATAAACTAATTTCCCTAATTCAGAAAACTTTTGCACGGGAAAAAGTTACCTTTCTAGCATGTAATTCTAACAAAGCTTTTTTTACTAACGGTATTGTAAAACATTATACTATGTGGACCTGTGACGAAGTTTGTAGAGCACTCTCTTTTCTTTTAGACAACATTTATGTCAGGTTTGGTAATACCCTATTTAAACAGATCATAGGAATTCCTATGGGTACTAATTGTGCACCCCTGGTCGCCGATTTGTTTTTGTACTGCTATGAAAGAGACTTTATGTTGAGTCTCTCTGAAGATAAACAACAAGATGTTATAGTCGCATTTAATAATACTTCCAGATACCTTGATGATATTTTTAATTTAGATAATCCTTATTTTGATCAAATGGTGTCTGACATTTATCCGCATGAACTACAACTTAATAAAACGAACTCTTCAAATTTTAGTACATCATTTTTGGATCTTCATATTACTATCAACAACAATTCTATTCACACGAAAATCTATGATAAAAGAGATGACTTTGACTTTTGTATAGTTAATTATCCACATTTAGATGGAGACGTACCCCATGCAACATCTTACGGGGTTTATGTTTCCCAGTTAATTAGATTCGCTAGAGCTTGTAACAACGTAAAGGATTTCAACGAGCGGAATATTTTTATTACCAGCAAGCTTCTAAAACAGGGCTACCGCTATCATAAATTACGGAAATATTTTACTAAATTTTACTATCGTAACTTTGATTTAATTTCCAAATTCAATAGTGATTTAAAAACTCTTCTGCGACAAGGGATTAGCCAGCCTGGTTTTTATGGCGATGTGATTTACAAACTTCGTAAGATTTTGGGTCATGGTAATTTTTCTGCTGTTTTTACTAAAATCATTAAACGTTTTATTAAAAGAGGTTATGACCCTACTATTTTAAGACATACTGCATGTTTAGTGTTCAACCCTTTTACAGTTGGACACTACGCTTTCCTCTTTTGATTGCATCTGACGGACCAAGTGGGAGACTCTATGATGGATAGTTCGTAAAGCCCTTTGGGACTGAATTGTCTTAATGTTCGTCTTCTGCCTTGCTTCGTCGGGCCCTTGTAGGTGATTTTCTTGTTGCTCTGTCTTCCTTTAGGACATTGAGTACTTTTGTTATGGTCATTGGGTTTACTTTTATATGTTTCTACATGATCATTTTAGTGTTTTACTTATTTAACCTTTTGTAACCATGACAACTGTTAGAATTTCACTTGGCGGGGATTCATTTTATTTACACTGTCTCGTTTATAGGAACATGGTGGGGCTAAGAGCGAGGTTTGGTGCACCATTAACCGGTTTAAACTCCCCAGCAGTCATTATTATGCTGCTGACCGTTCCAAGGCGGCGCCCCACTGTGTTCCTCAGATGTATGTCTTATGTTGTTTCATACTGTTTTGGTGACACTTTTGCTTGTGTCCCTTGTTGTTTTCTCGTCTACGGTGGGTGTCTTCCCCATTGCCTCTGGTTTTTGTTTCTTTGATTGCTCCCCACCCCCCCCCCCCTTCCCCCGGTCTCCTGTCCCCTTCCCCTTTGTGGGCCTTTTTTTATTTTCTTTGAATTCCTAATCAGTTACAAATTGATTATCATTTGATGATTAACCTGTCCGTGCTCTGTCTTTGCCCTGTCCTGTTTTTGTTTGGGGTCCCCCTGGGCTCCTTGCCATTGGTTGTTGTTGCTGGGTCATGTGGGGGTTGCGTTCATTGAACGCCGCCTTTCCTTGTTGATCTTGTTTATCATATTTTATGCTCACAACCGTGTTGTTTGTGCCGTGTGGCGGCTGTAAAAAGTCTCCCCGTACATGCAATCAATGTTGTTATATTTTCATCCTCAAGGGATTGTTCGGCGTTCAGTGTCGGTGTCCCCCTCCATGTCCAGCCTTCATAGACTAATGGTTTATATTTATTTCCACTTTATTTTATTTTTATACCCAGATTTTCTCGTTACTTTAATATTGGTGCCCCACTGGACACGGAATCATTTTATTACTACATATAATTATGAATACATTGAATAGAAACAATACACACTTTCTTTCACCTCTTCGGGTACATTCTACGTCTACTAATTCTTTACAGATTAGAAATTACAGTACACCTAGACGAACACCATCCGTCGTTCTTTCGCCTTTAAACTTTTCATCTGTTAATTCATTTTATATTCCACGATCCATTAACTCTAATATTTTCAATAATTCTTTACGCATTAGGCTTTCTCCTATAAAACATACCATTCTTAAGAAATATAATATCACACATACTAATTATCCTCATAGAGCTAGAGTGTATCCTTCTATTAATAAGTGTAATTCTAAGAGGTGCGGATGTTGTAACTTTTTATCGCACAGGTCTACAATAACCTCTAATGTAAATGGGAGAACTTTTAATATTATTTTGAATACAGATATTGACTGAAAGGCAACTCATTTTGTTTATGTTTTAACTTGAAACACCCCTGGGTGTGGCATACAGTATGTTGGTCAGACAGGACGTTCTCTTAAAATTCGATTCCGTGAACATTTTTATAAAATGAGAAATCGCACAAAATTTACAACTTTTCTATATCAACATTTTCGTAAAGATGGTCATTCATTTAAAAATGTTTCAATTCAACCAGTGGAACAAATAATTTACGATTCTGATGCTTCTGCTAGTTTTAAAGTTAAAGTTAGACACTTAGCAGAATTAAAATGGATCAAGAACTTACAAACGCCTTTCCCACTTGGCCTAAATGACAATATTTTTCAACAAGGTAACATCTCTAAAGATCCAAACATTGATATATTTTCTATTCTGAATATTCGTAAACGTAAATCCCGATCTCACGGAGTACGTAGAAATGGCAACATCAAACGTAAATCTAAAATTACCCTGTCTGTCACCGACTTAAATATTATCTTAAAGAACTCTGGTAAACATGCAATGTTATCACGTCTTACTTCCCTTTCATTATCATCTCTGAAAATCTTAGACGCGGAAGCAGATAATATAGTTATTCAAACAGATCCTTTATATACAGCAGCTTATCTTATTCAAAGTTATACTCAGCACGTCTTAAAGGGGCTACACTGAGGTCTGACGGGTAATTTGGTGTCCAAAAAAAATGTATACAAATTTCCCCACAAATCACAATATTATGACTAAAATAACAATAACTTACACTTTAACCAACCCTCTAACAACAATTATGCTAGAAAATGCATATTCACATTAGCTTTTGATGCAAAAATGAAAGTTGGTTTTCCCAGACATGTACAGAAGTTACCCACAATTCATCGGGTATAACTAAAATACGCAACGGACATTTTTGGAACAACAGAGTAAACGGGGGTAAAAAAGTCTATTGATTTTTTCTCAACTCTCTAACCTATCATGTTTATATAACTTGAGTATAACGAAGAAAAACTGTATAAAAGATAATCAAGGTAGCAATTTCGTAGTCTTGAAAAATCAAACGCCAGCGAAGCGGTCATTTTCTAGACAAAACGGAAAGATATTATATACATGTACAATTATTTTCATTGACATTTCAGTTTCAATTTCAATATTCTAAGGCAAACATAATGCATCGGTGATATTTATACTAAAACGAGCACAGTGTAATCACACTAATAAAAGTATTTAACGCTATCTATAACGTATTTAAATCAAATACAGTTAATGACATGTCTCATTTGATTTGATTGTTTGTATTTGGGATAGAGTGGGGGTTACGTCACACAAAAAAAACTGTGTAGGTCATTTTTGCGACTCTTCAGTTTTACTGGTGGAGATAGAACTCAGGTGCCCCCTTTGCAAAATTGTTTCTGGCACAAACGGGCATCTGTGTATGTAATGAGTGACGTTTCGTAGGCTATCTTGATAGGATCGTACATACACGTTCCACACACAATTACATCATATTCATACCATAGGCAAAATTAAATGCAAGTTTCATATTGTAACAATATGAAACCCCAGAAAAAACCCTATGAACTAGCTTCTGAATGTGGCATTTCTATCGTTATTCCATAAAAGCCCCCCCCCCCCCCCCCCCCAAAAAAAAAGAATGAATACGAGGGATGTCCGGAAAGTTCATACACATCTTCATTTTTTATTGTTAAACAATACATACGCTGTACAAATTTTGTCAGCATAAATATACATACCTAGCGAACACATTTATTAAAAATTACTGAACTGTGACTTACGTTTGTATTTTAACAGTATATACATACAACATATATACATCATCATGGAGCCGTTTGACAACGTCAACTGCGTCAAATTAACTTCATGTTTACCAACTATTCAATTTCTTCCGATTTCAGCCGTGGTATCTCTCTGACGTATACTTAGTACATGTTCCTTTGCTATTACTTCATGAATTTCATATTTAAAATAATTATTTAAAAGAAAGATGTCACTGGTTCCCATACAGTGTGTGAGATGCCTGCCTTTTTTCAAAGATTGTTGAAACGCAATCTACAATATTTCGGCCATGCTATTTCTGGTCGCCTGGAGCGTTTCTTATACGATATCAGCATCAATGCTTCTAAATCTTGTTTGATATTTAAACGCAAGTTGCCTTTAACATTTTATGGTTGATTTTGTTTTTAAGAAAAGGTTCAAATCTCAGTTGGCGCCATATTTGCGTTGCTATGAAGTTAAATATAACGTTACTCCGTCCGTGAATTTGACGTCATTTTTGCAACACAACTTTCATTGCCTATAATCTTCGTTAACAAGCTGTTTATTTACGTATAACGTCACAATTTACACTAAATATCATGTAATACTATCCTTTGATGTCACAAAATTAAAACGAGAGTTTGTGTTAAAATTACAACTTTTAGTAACTTATTATTTGAGAAGCTCAGGGCTGGGAATCAAAACTGCGTCGTATCCTACAAAATGTAAACAAACGCCGCCATCTTGGAACGAAAAACGTATGTTTTTGTTTATAACTCTTTTTGTTGGAAATGACTGAAAACAAGATATATGTATTAACACGCTACACTATTTTCCGCTTCGTTCGGTATATGTTGCTTGCACAACTATTTTGTAAAACAAAAGTTATAGCGAACTTGCAACTCGAAGCGAGGCAGAATTTTTATGAAAATGTGTGGATACGACGCAGTTCATATTGCTTTATCTATCGTTTTTTCCTTCAAATCAATTATATATTTGTTTCAGAGTTCACCATAAACTTCGAAATATAATTTTGCATCATTTACTAAAATTGTATTAAAAAGAGATGTTTATTTTCTAAGAAAATAATGATTTTTACGAAATGATACGACGCAGTTGAAAATAAAATATGATACGACGCAGTTGTATTTTTGGCTGTCTTTTCAACAGGGATAAGTTTGGCAATATATTTCTATTTTATGGAATAATCACTTGCGCTAAATAAAAACCCAGATCATTTGCGGTGTAAAGCAATGTTCTGTTGATTATTTAGAATACAATGTGTCATATCCAATATAACATTTAATTTGAAAGTTTACATTGCGCGGAAGCTACTTTTCAGTTAAACATGAACATGTTACCTTATTGATCATAATATCTGAAATAATTTCTTATATTTTCCTGTATGTTCAATATTATCCCTAATCTTTTTCGCAAAAAAAATGTAGAAATCTATTAACTTAAATTCATTTTGGCTAGCTACGCTCTAAGTTAACTGTGGTTCTGCATGTTCTGGGTATTGACTGCTTTTTTGTGGTTTCTTTTCAAACTTTCACTCTACACATTAGCTTTACTAGGGGCGAGGACCTCAGGTGCGCCTCTGTGCATTATTTCAGGCAAAATGTTGTACCTGCAGAGAACCGTCGACATTTTGAAACTAGCTTTATAGGTTTTCCACACAAAAGAATAAAAAGTCCCTGGTGGTTTTCGAATTCATAGCAGTTCAGTTCAAGTGATTT
>NW_026860026.1:0-19189 GCF_026571515.1 Ruditapes philippinarum
AAAAACGACAATTGTGGGTTTTTTGACATATTTATTGCTCCATGTAAACGATCATTTGCAATATATAGTCCTCGCATAGGGCTTAGAGAGTTCAGATTAAAAAGGGCTCATATAATGAAAATGTTTAATTTATTTTCGAGTTCAAATCTGCCATTTTCTATTCTTTGTGTATGTTTTTTACTTTCAGAATAAATTGTATAGACTTTCACGTAACTTTTCATTTTCTTTTTTATAACCCTATAAATTATCTAATGTTATGCACCTTTTACTGTAAAGTTAAACTTATGACGTTTAAGCAAAATTAAATGCTTTTGAGTTTAACAGTCATTGAACAGATTGAATAGTATTAGTTTATTCTATTTGAAACTCAAATTCCATTTGCTTTATCTGGAACAATTTTTCTATTAATATATTTTAATTTCTTCCATTGCTCATTTATCACCATAATCACGACTGTGTTGTCCTTAACTTAACCTTTTGAAAGCGAATAAGTGTAAAACTAAATGTTCTAGTTAGTAGTGTGATAGAAATTCACGAGAAATCCAGTTCGTTGAAAAATATCTAAAAACAAAAAAATATAATTAAAGAAAAAAATGTTGTTTTTTTAAGGATTAAAACCAGGGTTTCCATACTAGTGCTGTACGCTCCACCACCATGGTATTACGCTGAATGAAAACAAAAGAGGTGGTGAAAGATATAGGCGATAACAGTATGCTTTAAGATAAGAATCATCAACACCCATATTTGTCAATATTGATGTAAACAGATAATGAAAGGGCTAGCGAAAAGATGCTATCCTGAACTCGGCAAGTGTGGATTTTCCCAAGCTTATCCTCCCGATAGCTTAATTCACGGTGCACTACCGGGTCAGACTGTTTCGCTTATTTTTGAAGCTGAAACTGTAAAACATTGTATCCCCGGATTAGCTGGGGAAACCCACAAAATATTATGAATAGACTTACTCCGGAATTAAGAATAATATTTGGTTTTTTCCCAGCGAATCGGTAGGTATGAACAAACTTGTACATTTAAAGCTTCGATAATAAGCGTAACAGATTCGCTAATCTTACTCATTATGTAAAGATAGAAATTGCCTACATTGGATACACAAATCACAATACTTGAGGCTGATATGAAAGCTGTGAATTCAAGTGAAGATGACAAAAAATGACATATTAACTAGCAGAGCGTTTGATTATCTGATCTGTGAAGATAAATTTTCAAAAAAGGCCAATGTACTGAAGACCATTAAACCTTCTTCAGAATATGCTCTCAGAATGCGCTCTCTGTGTTATCTATATGCTAATTCCTGGATTTAAAGGGGGGGGGGAGAAAAGAAAAAGAAAACGCCCGTGTAAGAAAATCTTAAGAATGTGAACATCTTGTATATAGTTATACATGAAACGTTAGGTATAACGTCGGTGTATGATGCGTTTAACATTGTCAGAATCCACAGAATTACATGAATATGATAAATAAATAAAAGACCGGCCCGTGGTAGTTATGTGTAATCATTATCCGGACAAGATCTTTGTGAAACATTAGTTGCAGGATCTATGGCATTCGTATAAAGTGGCAGTATACAGTTTTCAACGCTGCTCGGAAAACAACTGACCGCGTCACAGTTACATTCGCACATAAAAGTAAATAAATGCATATCATTTTAACATATTATTATGTCTATCACAGCAGAATTCAATAATACATGCCCGATTTCTAGTATTCTATTTTACAACCTTGATGTTTTGTTTGCTGTGATCGCGAAAACATCACCAAAATAGCATACAATATCTATCATTGAAATCCTACTGAATCATTTTTGCCGGTGCATGTATTATTTCCTGCGGGCTGGAGCCTGCAGGGAATTGGTATGCAATTAATTTCTGAACCATTGAGGAGCATGTGACCTGATCGGTTTTGTGATCATTAGAAAATATCAGTATACAGTGGGGGGGGGGTAATCATCTTTGGACATTTTGCGAAACTATTGGTTTGTCAACCCTATATAACAATATCATTTTAATGTGAATTAATGTGACCTTATGTGAACGTTATCGATATGTACTTATTGGCCTGAGTATAGCAAGTACATCTACACAAGATTTTATGCTATTGTACAACGCCTTTCACTTCCGCTTTTGACCACTAGTTAATGTAGACCTATCCCGGGGCCATTTAAAGTTCTTTTTATGACACAGTTATACGTACTCTTTATCACTGACACGAAAACACAAAATGGCTTACAATGTTTTATGAAAACTGGTATGCCACGGCTATCTAAAAATGACAGAAATCAGGTTGTTGGTATGCTTAGAGCCGACATGTCTGTAAATGACGTTGCTCCTCATTGCGTGTGTTCTATGCAAACATTTCACAACCTGACAACTCTGTATGCAACTACTGGGTCAGTAACGGATTGGCCGAGATCAGGAAGGTGCGAGTGACGTCATGCAGAGATGACAGCTTCATTACATTAACGCATTTACATAACCGCTTTACCCCCAGCAACAGTATCTGCACGACGGCTGGGGATCTCGACTCAGACGATAAGTACTCGTCTTAGGCAATACAGAGCACCAATTCGTGTGCGTCGACCTTATACAGGACAAATTCCAATTGTGCGTCGCAGTGCCGCTCGCTAAGCCTTGACACAACGTCACAAGAACTGGACCAGAGTGTAATAGCTATACGTGATTTATACCGACTTGGCACGCTTCAGGTTCAGCTGTGCTGACGGTAGGGTCAGAGTTCACAGGCGATGGAACGAGAGATTTGCCCAATGTTGCGTGCAGGAACGAGACAGTTTTGGCGGTGGCAGCGTCATGGTTTGCGCGGTCATAATGGACAATCACCAAACAGATTTGGTTATCATTCCGGGCAACCATGATGCAGTACGGTATGTTAACATCCTTAGGATCAATCTCCTCCCATTTATGCAAAATCGGGGTCCGGGAGAGATTCTGCAGCAGAACAACGCGGGGTCCCACACAGCTCGTGTTAAGACAAACTTTTTGGCTAAGAACGGCGTCCGTGTCTTGCCGTGCCGGGTTATTTCGCCCAATCAAAAACCGATAGAACACCTGTAGGACGAGCGTCGTGTACGCAATAATCAACTATGTGAGTGACTTCTTAAATGGCAGAACATACCCAATGCCGTCGTTCGCCGTCTAACAAATTCCATGAGGATGAGAGTAGCAACCTGCATTTGGGCCAATGGTGGTCACACAGGTTATTAACACTTTTGAATGTATATTGACATTCAGACTGATACTTAAACTTTCCTTCATTTTTTTGTGATTGTGACCTAAATTTTTACCACCATTTTTAAAAACCCGTTACCATCGTTGTTGCAAACTCACAGATTCCAAGTTGAAGAAAATTGTTTCAAGGTAAATATGATTTTAAAATATGAGTAAAAAATTCTTCAGTTAAACTGTGACATATCATTTTGTTATTATGGAAAATCACCCTAAACCACAGAAGCGAAATTCTTAATGTTTCAATTATGCATGAAAAATAGCAAGGACACAGTTTGATGCATTGGACGTTTTTCTTTTTCGGTTTATACATTGATATATTTTATATGCTATTTAATAGTCAAATCAAAGTACTGAAAGTACTGGGGTATTCATTGTGTTTACAGATCTGACGGAACTGATAGTAAATGAAAACTATTTTAAGCTAATTGCGAGCTGGATCAACCTCAGTCAACCCTGGAAGTCTGTCGTTCAGCAATGTTTTCTAAACCTGATTGGCTTGTAGGTTCAAATTACAATAACAAATCATTCAATAAATAACTTTATTAACAAAAAACAAGAGAACTAAACTTTATAGAACTGAAACAAATAAATATATATACAACACTTTAAAAAAATGTTATCGATAAAATTATTAATGAAATGGTTTTAGAAAATGTCATCAGGCCTTTGGTTTTCATCAGGCCTTGTTTTTTATCAACTGATTCTTTTTATTATTTGACTTATTTAACAAAAGTATCTGCAGTTTTTGACATTTCAAAGCAGTAATTACTTAAAACTGTGTGTATATACAGAAAACAGGAATAAAATTGTATCATACGCATTTTAACAGCAACATAAATAGAATTCTTAAATTAAACAAAATTTACATCTTTATGACAGCTTATCTTGTTTACCCTAGGTCAGAGTGGTAATTATACAGTAAATACTTATTGCTGAATATTCATAAAGCATATCACTCTAAAACAAGCAATATTCTGTCTTTCCAATTATTATATAGACTGATTGGTAATCGGTTTAAACAAATCTTAAACAAGATAAACCAACAATAAAAACTACACTGTTATATTCAAAACAAAGCTAATTATTAAGACAAACAAATATGAAATCAATGCTATTATAATCATTACTTTAATTGTTTTGAAGATGAAATATATATACAAAATAAAGTACAAATGCATGTTAGAGGTATTATGCTTATTCCCTTGCAATAATAGTTGCATTACCTGTATATATGTCATTAAAAGATTGTATAATGAAATGACTAAGGATGAATAATAACAAATATATTGAGTGAAAGTCAAGAAATTTATTAAGTAAGAAGCATTGTAAAACTTTTCCCACTTAATTGTTATCCAACCCTAGCCTTTGAAAAAGAATTTGATGAAAAATAATATTTGAATGTTCATCAAGTAACATTGGATAGGCATAATACCACTATAATGCTTACATATTACAACAATCTTGAATTATGCTTTGTAAACAATAATTTTACCGGCATCAAATGAACTTTTCAATCATTTAAGAGGTCTGATCCCACAAAAAATGATAAATTTCTAACACCTTGGGTAAAAAAAATATAAATTCACATTAGTATACATGTATATGTCCAAATATGTGCTTACATTAATTCTTGCAAATCTTAAATATCCCTTCCTAGAAGAGTTCTTTTTTTTTTTAAAATAGTGTTTTTTTTTTTTAAATAGAACTGAAACAAGTAAATATATATACAACACTTTAAAAAAATGTTATCGATAAAATTATTAATGAAATGGTTTTAGAAAATGTCATCAGGCCTTTGGTTTTCATCAGGCCTTGTTTTTTATCAACTGATTCTTTTTATTATTTGACTTATTTAACAAAAGTATCTGCATTTTTTGACATTTCAAAGCATAAATTACTTAAAACTGTGTGTATATACAGAAAACAGGAATAAAATTGTATCATACGCATTTTAACAGCAACATAAATAGAATTCTTAAATTAAACAAAATTTACATCTTTATGACAGCTTATCTTGTTTACCCTAGGTCAGAGTGGTAATTATACAGTAAATACTTATTGCTGAATATTCATTAAGCATATCACTCTAAAACAAGCAATATTCTGTCTTTCCAATTATTATATAGACTGATTGGTATTCGGTTTAAACAAATCTTAAACAAGATAAACCAACAATAAAAACTACACTGTTATATTTAAAACAAAGCTAATTATTAAGACAAACAAATATGAAATCAATGCTATTATAATCATTACTTTAATTGTTTTGAAGATGAAATATATATACAAAATAAAATACAATTTAAGTGAATTACATGTCACAAATGAGCCGTGTCATGACAAAACCAACATAATGGGTTTGCGACCAGCATGGATCCAGACCAGGTTAGTCTGATCAGGATCCATGCTGTTCGCTTACAAACCTTATTACAAGTAGAGAAACTGATAGCGAACAGTATGGATCCTGATCAGACTGGGCGGATGCCCATTATGTTGGTTTCGTCATGACACGGCTAAAATGTTTTTGCTATCGACTTTTGTTCCTAAATTAACAACAGATTGCATAATGATAAATAAAGATATTGAAATAATTAATATACAATTGGCTCTAAGTGCCAAGCTTACAGATTTTAAATAAACCTTGAGCCCTGTGTTGGCCTTTAAACATGTCAAACATTTAGAAAGTATTTATTAAGGAAAAGTGTATACAAATAATCATGTACCTCTTCATTATATGCCCATGACATTGAAAAAACATTGTGTCATCTGTTTACTTCAAGGTTAGTCACATTGACAGTATCACATTTTAGACTTCATCTCTCTTGATTCCATTCATAAAAAGCACCCCCCCACCCTGCAGGGCCAGTTTTAACCCAAGGGCTTTTATTTGAACAAACTTGGAAGACATCCATAAGAAGATGATTCATGCTAAACATCAAAGCTCTAGTTTATTGGGTTTTTTTAAAGAAGATTTTTTAAGTTTTTACTAACATATACTGTTAAAAACAATGACAACCCTGGAGCAGGGCCAGTTTTGACCCCAGGGCTTTTATTTGAACAAACTTTGTAGACACTCACTAGAAGATGTTTCAACTTATAATAAAAACTCTAGCTTTTTGGGTTCTTTAAAAAAGATTTTTGAAGTTTTTACTATATGCATATAGGGAAAATCAATGATCCCCTGGGGCAGGGCCAATTTTGACCCCGGGGCTTTTATTTGAACAAACTTGGTAGACACTCATTAGAAGATGTTCATGCTAAATATCTTAGCTCTAGCTCTTTGGGTTCTTTAAAAGAAGATTTTTAAGTTTTTACTATTTGCATTTAAAGAAAATTAATGACCCCCTGGGGCAGGACCAATTTTGACCCCAGGGCTTTTATTTTAACAATCTTTGTAAACACTCACTAGAAGATATTTCATGCTAAATATCTTAACTCTAGCTCTTTTAGTTTCTTAAAAGAAGATTTTTTTAAGTTTTTACTATATGCATTTAAAGAAAATTAATGACCCCCTGGGGCAGGACCAATTTTGACCCCGGGCCTTTTATTTGAACAAACTTGGTAAACACTCATTAGATGATGTTTCATGCTTAATATCTTAGCTCTAGCTCTTTGGGTTCTTTAAAAGGAGATTTTATAAAGTTTTTACTATATGCACATAGGGAAAAACAAAGACCCCTGGGGCGGGGCCAATTTTGACCCCAGGGCTTTTATTTAAAAAACTTGGTAGACACTCACTAAAGGATGTTTCAAGCCAAATATCTAAGCTCTAGCTCTTAGGGTTTTTTTAAAGATGATATTTAAAGTTTTTTTCTTTCGGTTCCCATTGCAACCAGAGTTCTGCATGGAATTAAATTCTTTGCACAATTTTTAAAGGTGACAGCCAAAGGAACATTCTCTTGTGAAGTTTGGATGAAATTAGCGTAGTGGTTTATGAGCAGATGTCATTTAAAGTAAAAGTTTACGGCCGGACGAAAAGGGATCACAAAAGCTTGACCTGTCACTTTGTGACAGGTGAGCTAAAAACTAAGGAATGGAGTTATGGTTCTTTGACACATTGGAAAATTCGAGTCGTTCAAGTTGATGTAGATTCAGTGATAGTTTGGAATAAGCATTTTTAACTTAAGGAATATAATTAAAACATGAAGCAAGGTAGAGTTATGTTTCTTGAACATTGCACTTCCTCTTAAAAGTCTCTATCACTTTGTGAAGTTTACATAAAATCCCTTCAATACATATCTAGTTATATTCATATTTCGGACAAGAGTGTGAAGGACAAATGTCTTCCTAAGTACAGACTATGTTTTTTTTTTCCTTTATCAACTAAAATCTCAAAAACACCATTAAAAACATATTTTCCTCCCATGAGCAACCTTTTTCCCCAAAAGTACAAGTCTGTATGGAATGAACACAGATATTTATCCAGAATCATAGGAGCATAAATTATAATAACATGCTAAATCTCTGTATAGTTCTATATCAGATACCAGTATGATGAACCTTACTTTTGTACCATTTAAGTTATAGCAAAATTCAGCTTTCAGCTTTCATTGACATACAGAAATGGGTCAGCCTTTAGTCCCCTCTTAATGAAAATAGAAGGGGACTAATAACAACAATTTATTCTCATAGTTTCAATTCTCAGGTTTATTACTTATCATTACACCAGGCAAGCTAAGATACATGTTAAAACCACAGGCACTATATACCACATTTACCCATATATATGCTCATAATACTATATATAAAGAATAAAGGTCCCTAACGAGAGAAAAATATCATGCAAAACAAACAAGAACTGTTCGGTAAAAATACACCAGATCACTATTTTATCTTTATGGTTGTCTCTAGGAATAATGTATCCTATCATAAACACTTTTTACTTCATCGAAATCCTACAAAATGCTCCAAAATACGAGCAAGTTTCCAAATTTCACTGAAATGTCATTGCATGTCGTTTTCGACGTCCAAGCGATGCATGTTAACAAAGGTGAATTCTAGTCAATTTCTACAAAATCAACGAATAACTGTTAAGATTTCGACATACTTTCTTTAAGGCAACTTGTATACAGTCAAACTATGATGTTTTTACTTCACAACTGTCCGACGATAACACTAACAAGCTAATAAATTAAAAATAATTGACAGCTCTGTTCCAGAAAGTAACCATTTCCTACATTACCGCACTGAATATAAGGTAAAGTAATGATTGGTTAAGCGGAAAATCCGAGTTTTAACATTTTCCTTCAACACAATGTTCATGACTGGCCTTGACTATTGACAGGGGATTCAATTCAGACTAGCCCTCTAAAATACTCCAACTAGTCCAAAGTGTTAATGGTGCCTATACAGTTATGATCACTACATCTGGAAACTGGAGATTCCCACCGAGTGTGATGCTTATCTTCATTCGCTTGACAGTGACACATGTCCACCTTAAAAAAAAGCAATAAAAATTATATGAAGTGCAATAATTTGCAAAAAAATGCTTATCTTATTTGTCTCTTCTTACATTTATAATGCAGAGCACTAGATTTGTGTGTCTGTCATACAAAATGACTTTCAATAATACTATTTAAATATATTTGAAATACAATTTCTTTAATAAATACTCATAGTAATACTAAATTCCTTTTTTGTGATATTTTTTCTGACACATATGTGCAGACAGTACATTGTGTACACCGGTCTTACTGACCTGTGTGAAACCATTCTAAGCATGATGCCAAGAAAATTTTGGACTTGTGAGAGGCTGTAAATGACCCCAGATTGATCATAAGGTAACGTGTAACCAACGCTGAAAAGCATTTGACTATATCGAGGGGTGAAAGCGAAAGAGGTCTAAGTGACATTTTTTCAGAAAATCACTTTTTTATATAATTGTATGTAAAATCTGTATATACATCTTCTGTGAAAAAATCTTGAACACAACACATTCATTTTTATATATATTTAAAAAATACGAAAAAAGACTAAGTGAAACATGAAAAACAGTCAATGCGAAAAAGGTCTAAGTGAACATCGTCACTTAGACTTTTTTCGCAATTATTTAAAAAAAAAATGTGATGGTCTAAGTGACAAAGAATATAAGCAGTATTTCATTTTCAGTTTTAAAGTATGTTTTATAATGATTACTGTTGATAAAAGTAGTACTGATAATAAGATAATATCATTTTTGCGTATTTTCATGTATTTTTTTCACTTAGACTTTTTTCGTATTCAGTGCTGAAACTGTGTATACTATAGTAATTGAATGCGAAAAAAGTCTAAGTGAAAAACTGTTTGCCTATTGACAAAAATATTAAAAGCATGAATGATATAATTGTTATTTCATGTTATAAAGTCAATGTTCATTACTTTTGGAAGAGAATAACCCTTCATAATGTGATATTTTAAGTTATTCTATTGTTAATTTAAGCAGTATTTTAAAATGTATAAGGTTGTTCTCTCAAATAATTTGATATATTATTCCAACCATATCGAACAGTCAAGCTAATAAAAGTAGAAAATGTAAACAAAGTAGTATTTTGACTTCCAAACAAATTCACTGTAACTGCATAATTATCTATAGTCAAAGTTCAGATCTACTTAAGTTATTTCTTGCATGTAGATCTGATTGCCACTTTATTTGTTTCACCTTCATTTTGATTCAGATTTCATGGAAAAGCTATTTTAAGCCGGATGATATTATCAAACTGTCCCTTACAGATAGGCATTAGACAAAGTATCTCTGTCTATACAGTTTAATTGCTTTAAATGGAAGTAAAACAAATTGTTCATTTTTGTTCAAAAAAAGAAATTGTTCATTTTTGTTCGAAAAACAAAAAATGATTAAAGTAATTTGAAACAAATAAATGGAAATAACTGACTCAATTTTTACTGGGAAAGATTATGTTTTGCCAGTTTACCTGCCGGCTATATGGACAACAGGTGACCTCCTGTTATTGCCCGTCAGATCCGTAACGTTAATAAGGGACAGATTGGTATAAATTAATGCAAGTGAAGCCCCAGTCACATTAGAGTTTTCGACCAGTAAAGACCAGCTCATGATCACCAGTGACCACTGGTCGCGGACAATCTTTAAAACGTCTTACGATGGTCATCGGTGTCTTCGATAGTCACAGGTTATCTTATTTAGGTCCCACAACCATTTTCATTCATAGAGAGGTTTTTCATCTTGCACAACAACCTCTCTGCCATCAAACAGGTTGCTTGTGATCATATAAGGTCTTAGGCTGTCGCACGATTGTCACTCGAAAGTGCGACAATCTTACGACAGTCTTTACAAATTGCCCCTAGTCACTGATAATCTTGAGTAGTCTTTAGTAATTGTGTGGTCGTACGACAAGTTGTAGGTGATCACATGACAGGTCATGGTTAGTCGTAAGAAATCCCAGGCAATCTTGAGACCATCGTACGTTTGCTGATGACCTGTCGTGCGATTGTCAATGATGATTGGTCGTACTATAATCGCAGAAATAAATTTATCTGTTCAAAGTGGACTTGGTCGCAGACGATTGCCGATGATCGTCGGTTTTACACGTCGCCGGTAGTCGCAAGTAATCGTAAGCTCTAGTGTGACTGGGGTTTAACATAGTAAACAGCAGCAATGCAAGAACAAAATGTGATCAGATTTGCGTTAGGGGAAGGATGTTTTTTTATAATACACATATAATTGAACATTTTGGGTTTGTGACAAAATACAAATTGAGAGACTAATAAACGATCATACTTGAAAAAATTGTTAATTACCTCATATTTAAAAGGCAAAGTATGTATCAGTGACAATGATTATCATCATGATTATCATTGTTTTACTTTTATAACTATAGTGCATGATGATGATAATAATAGTTCATGATCCTGAACATAGATTGGTACCCAAAATACACATTTTTAATCAAATAGAAGCATCCTTTAATTTATCTCATGTAGCTTATCTAAATATGGCACTATTAGTGCCGAACAACACATAAGTAATGCATGTACTTTATCATCTTAGCCTTCTTAGGCACATCCTTACATTGTTATCAGCACATATTATGAATTACTGCAAATTTGCTTTTAACAATCAGTTACTTGTAAAAGGAAATCAGTCTTAGTCAACTTCATAATGTTCATCTTACACATTTTGATATGCCCGAAAGAATTTTGGGCATATTAGGTAATACCCCCTGGTGTACGTCCGTATGTCTGTCTATCCGTCCATCCGTTAGCAATTTGGTTTCCGGAGCATATCTTAAGTTCCATTTGGCCCACAATATTCAAACTTCATAAGATGATTGTCCATACTGGGTAGAAGACCCCTATTGATTTTTTGGGTCACAAGGTCAAAGTTCATGGTCACTTTTACTTTAAAACTGAAAACGGTTTCCAGAGCATAACTTAAGGTCTATTAGGCCCACAATATTCAAACCTTATAGGAGGATTGCTATTTGAAGGAGGTAATACTTTTTTTATTCCAATGTCTTACAAATGCTTCATCCATACTAAAAAAAACGCTTTAGGGCATATAATGCTCCGCCTAGCGGTGTTCTTGTTATGTATGATGTACAATAACAAACCCTTTTTTGTTGCATTCAGAAGAAGAAATATAGTAACTGCCAAATGATAAAGTGATTTTGAAATTTCTATGTTTGAAAAATTGTTGGCTTATTTTATGTAATCAACATTAAAGGCCCATTTTGCCTCAGAACTGCTTTTATTTTTATTTCTCAAACGCTTTTTAATTTTGATTTACATTTATAAGATCCAAACATTACTCATTGGCCGAACCATCTGTTTCATCTGTTAATTTTTGGCAATATGTACATGCAGTTTACAGTGAATTTGTATGGAAGTCAAAATACTACTTTGTTTACATTTTTCTACTTTTATAACAAATTATTTCGCATTTATCACTACTTTCTTCAGGTTACATCTTCTAAAATTCTCTAAAACCATTATTTTATCATTTGACCTTTCTTAAGATGCTTCTGAGGCATAATGTGCCTTGAAAGCAAATAAACTGTATTGTATTATATTTTATTGATAATATTGCAACATTAATAGGGCCAGTTTTTCAGACATGAAAATTTGTGCCCAAAGGATCCTATATTTTAGTGATATTTTATTTAAATAAGTAATAAAAATAATTAAAGTTGGAACTTTGATGTTGTGACAATGTTGGGCCATATCATCCTAAGAATGCCATTGTATAGCATGTGACTCATCTGGCACCCCCCCCCCCCCCCATGCTAGATGAAATTTCAGGCATGGGTAAAATAGTAGTCTTAGTAGTCACTTTCACTATCATTGCTACAGAATCTTCAGTTAATACTACTAATAGTAAACTGAAGATTCTGTAGCTAAGTAAAGGAAGCTATGTGGTTGACTATAAGATGAAGATACTGTAGCAGCAATAGTGATGTAGTGGTAATTTTAGTTGCTATTTTAGTGGTTGTAGTACTAAAGCAGTGATAGTGATACAAATGTAAGTATTAAAAGTGTAATCAAAGAAGTAGATTTCATGTAGTTTGCTGCTGATACTGTAGCAGTTATACTGATACTATTGAGAGAGTAATAGAAATGTTAGCTGTGAATACTTCAGTATTGATAGTTTGTCACGTAAATACTGTAAAGGTAATATGGCAACTTTCCAGCATAAAATGGTAAAGGAAGACCATCATGCCCTATTTCAGGCACATTTGAGGCACCCAAGTAGAACCACCACCATCCTAGCTGGATACTTTCTCAAATGAAAGAATACAAAGTTCCTTATGTAATTTGAACCCACAGTAGTGAGGGAGAAGTGTTTTGAAGCTGGCTATCTTAACCAATTGACTATGGGGTCCCCTAGAAGTGATAATAAAAGTAGTGTTACAGTTGCAGTAGCTGTTGATATTGTAGCAGTGACAGTGATTGTAGAGTTAAACTTGTGGAATTGTTAGCTGTGATACTGTAGCAGTGACAGTGATTGTAGATTTGGACCTATGGAATTGTTAGCTGTTGATACTGTAGCAGTGACAGTGATTGTAGATTTAGACTTGTGGAATTGTTGCATGTTGATACTGTAGCAGTGACAGTGATTGTAGAGTTAGACTTGTGGAATTGTTGCATGTTGATACTGTAGCAGTGACAGTGATTGTAGAGTTAGAATTGTGGAATTGTTTGCATGTTGATACTGTAGCAGTGACAGTGATTGTAGAGTTAGACCTGTGGAATTGTTGCATATTGATACTGTAGCAGTGACAGTGTTTGTAGATTTGGACCTATGGAATTGTTAGCTGTTGATACTGTAGCAGTGACAGTGATTGTAGATTTGGACCTATGGAATTGTTAGCTGTTGATACTGTAGCAGTGACAGTGATTGTAGAGTTAAACTTGTGGAATTGTTGGCTGTGATACTGTAGCAGTGACAGTGACTGTAGATTTGGACCTATGGAATTGTTAGCTGTTGATACTGTAGCAGTGACAGTGATTGTAGAGGTAGACTTGTGGAATTGTTGCATGTTGATACTGTAGCAGTGACAGTGATTGTAGATTTGGACTTGTGGAATTGTTTCATGTTGATACTGTATCAGTGATAGTGATTGTAGATTTAGACTTGTGGAATTGTTGCATGTTGATACTGTAGCAGTGACAGTGATTGTAGACTTAGATTTGTGGAATTGTTGCATGTTGATACTGTAGCAGTGACAGTGATTGTAGAGGTAGACTTGTGGAATTGTTGCATGTTGATACTGTAGCAGTGACAGTTATTGTAGAGTTAGACTTGTGGAATTGTTGCATGTTGATACTGTAGCAGTGACAGTGATTGTAGAGTTTAGACTTGTGGAGTTGTTGCATGTTGATACTGTAGCAGTGACAGTGATTGTAGATTTGGACTTGTGGAATTGTTGCATGTTGATACTGTATCTGTGACAGTGATTGTAGATTTGGACTTGTGGAATTGTTGCGTTTTGATACTGTAGCAGAGAAAGTGATTGTAGATTTGGACTTGTGGGATTGTTGCATATTGATACTGTAGCAGTGACAGTGATTGTAGAGTTAGACTTGTTGAATTGTTGCATGTTGATACTGTATCAGAGACAGTGATTGTAGATTTGGACTTGTGGAATAGTTAGCTGTTGATACTGTAGCAGTGACAGTGATTGTAGAGTTGGACTTGTGGAATTGTTATAAACTGTTGATACTGCAGCAATGACAGTGATTGTAGATTTGGACTTTTGGAATTATTAGCTGTTGATACTGTAGCAGTGACAGTGATTGTAGAGTTAGACTTGTGGAATTGTTGCATGTTGATACTGTAGCAGTGACAGTGATTGTAGAGTTAGACTTGTGGAATTGTTGCATGTTGATACTGTAGCAGTGACAGTGATTGTAGAGGTAGACTTGTGGAATTGTTGCATGTTGATACTGTAGCAGTGACAGTTATTGTAGATTTGGACTTGTGGAATTGTTGCATGTTGATACTGTAGCAGTGACAGTTATTGTAGAGTTGGACTTGTGGCATTGTTATAAACTGTTGATACTGCAGCAATGACAGTGATTGTAGAGTTGGACTTGTGGAATTATTAGCTTGTTGATACTGTAGCAGTGACAGTGATTGTAGAGTTAGACTTGTGGAATTGTTGCATGTTGATACTGTAGCAGTGACAGAGTTATTGTAGATTTGGACTTGTGGAATTGTTGCATGTTGATACTGTAGCAGTGACAGAGATTGTAGAGTTAGACTTGTGGAATTGTTGCATGTTGATACTGTAGCAGTGACAGTGATTGTAGAGGTAGACTTGTGGAATTGTTGCATGTTGATACTGTAGCAGTGACAGAGTTATTGTAGATTTGGACTTGGAATTGTTGCATGTTGATACTGTATCAGTGACAGTGATTGTAGAGGTAGACTTGTGGAATTGTTGCATGTTGATACTGTAGCAGTGACAGTGATTGTAGATTTGGACTTGTGGGATTGTTGCTTGTTGATACTGTAGCAGTGACAGTGATTGTAGAGTTAGACTTGTGGGATTGTTGCATGTTGATACTGTAGCAGTGACAGTGATTGTAGAGTTAGACTTGTGGGATTGTTGCATGTTGATACTGTAGCAGTGACAGTGATTGTAGAGGTAGACTTGTGGGATTGTTGCATGTTGATACTGTAGCAGTGACAGTGATTGTAGAGGTAGACTTGTGGAATTGTTGCTTGTTGATACTGTAGCAGTGACAGTGATTGTAGAGTTAGACTTGTGGAATTGTTGCATGTTGATACTGTAGCAGTGACAGTGATTGTAGAGGTAGACTTGTGAATTGTTGCATGTTGATATCGTAGCAGTGACAGTTATTGTAGATTTGGACTTGTGGAATTGTTGCATGTTGATACTGTATCAGTGACAGTGATTGTAGAGTAAGACTTGTGGAATTGTTGCATGTTGATACTGTAGCAGTGACAGTGATTGTAGAGTTAGACTTGTGGAATTGTTGCATGTTGATACTGTATCAGTGACAGTGATTGTAGAGTTAGACTTGTGGAATTGTTGCATGTTGATACTATAGCAGTGACAGTGATTGTAGATTTGGACTTGTGGAATTGTTGCGTATTGATACTGTAGCAGTGACAGTGATTGTAGAGTTAGACTTGTGGAATTGTTGCATGTTGATACTGTAGCAGTGACAGTGATTGTAGAGGTAGACTTGTGGATTTGAATGTTGATACTGTAGCAGTGACAGTTATTGTAGATTTGGTTTTGTGGAATTGTTGCATGTTGATACTGTATCAGTGACAGTGATTGTAGATTTGGACTTGTGGAATTGTTGCGTATTGATACTGAAGCAGAGACGGTTATTGTAGATTTGGACTTGTGGAATAGTTGGCTGTTGATACTGTAGCAGTGACAGTGATTGTAGAGTTGGACTTGTGGAATTGTTATTAGCTGTTGATACTGTAGCAGTGACAGTGATTGTAGAGTTGAACTTGTGGAATTGTTAGCTGTTGATACTGTAGCAGTGACTTGTTACTAAGTTGTTGATACTGTAGAAGTGACAGTGATTGTAGTGTTAGACTTATATCATTACCACAACTCACATGGCTATTGCCACTTCCATCAATACGACCATTTATACAAGCACCAGTACTGTAACCAATACTTTTACTACTTTGACTTTGGTCAATTATATAATTCCAAATCAATCAGGATAATTTTACAGGTTATAACCAATTCAATATTTACATATTTTGGAGATTTGACAATCATAGTCAGTATGATATCAGTATGGTCATCTTAAAATTGCAAGAAATAATTTCTTGTTTAAATTTAATATAATTTATGAATCGTCAAATAATTAATTCATCAACAAATTTCAGACTTTTCTGTAAATATAATTTGTTGTGGACAATATTATACACCCTGTACAAAATTTGCATAGATGTAAAAGTGATTTCTATCAGGTCTTGACATCCTTTGCTGATTTTGAAAAGTTGTAAATTATTTCAAATTATAGAGAATGATGTTTTTTTGGGTGGTGAATTGTGCAGAATGCAAACTGCAACAAGTGGGCTGTATTTCCTGTAAATATATCATTAAAACTTTTTGATTACTTGTCTTAGATTACTTAGTCTGAAATCTAAAAATATCTATTTTATATCAACTGCCTTCAATAGTTTTTATTTAAGCCTCGGTCTCACTTACTCCCGGCAGAGCCCAGGATCATCCCGGTAACTTACCGGGATGATCCGGGACAATCCGGGGTGAAATTCTTGTTGCGGTCACACTTACCCCGGCAGCACTACGGTAGTTCTCAACTAACCACCCAGGATGCGCTCCGGATCATCCAGGCAGAGCCCAGGTGCAGCTACGGTTCATGCCGGTGCTTCCCCGGTCGTTCCCGGATGACGCCGGAAGAGCCCCGGTTGACCCAGGCAGAGCCCCGGTCGATCCAGGCAGAGCCCTGGCAGAGCCCAGGACGATCCAGGCAGAGCCCCGGTAGAACCCCGATGGATTGAAAACGCCCGAAAATGATAACATTGATACATAATTTTTATTTAATATAATATCTATTGTTCCAGAATAGTAATTCGTGATGATTTTCTGAAAAATCCTTATGCCATACTGGATAGAAGGGAAATGGGATGGGTTTTAATACCAGCAAGTGCAATCATCGCAAATTGTCGTTATTCTTTTGAAATGATCCGGGCTTTGCCGGGGCTCTACCGGGATCAACCGTAGCTCTACCTTTATCATCTGGGGCTCTGCCTGTAGTTGCCGGGGGGCTGTCGGCATTTTCCGGGGCTCTACCGGAGCTCTTCCGTAGCTCTACCGGCTATATCATACCCCGGATCATCCCCGGTTTGTGCCGGCAGAGCTACGGTGCTTCCCCGGTATAACCCCGGTCGTTCCCGGCAGAGCTAAGGATGAAGCCGGCAAAGCTATACCTTCCCGGATCATCCCGGACCACCCCGGTGATATTAAATATTTTATTCCATCCGGGATCGAATGCCTGATGTTCCCGGATCATCCCGAACGTTGCCGGCAGAGTTACGGATGTTCTCCGGTTGTTCCTGGTCGTACCCCGGTTGTTCCCGGATCACCCGGACGTCTACCGGGGCTCTGCCGGGATGTAAGTGAGACTGTAGCTTTAACTATTCATTTAAAATTGCATACATATGGTTAACATTAAGCGTATTAAATTGTGTTATAGTTGTTTATGATTGTGTGTTGACCATGTTGTTATTTGGTTAAACATTAGAATTGAAGAAAATAATTCCGTCCAGTATCTGTTTTGGTGATGATCTTATGATAATCAACTAAAACTTCTGTTTATGATCACAATTAGACAAAAAATGCCATTATTTTAGAAACTGAATGCAGTTTTTAATTGTGATGATATATGTAGAAACCTAAATTAGTTCTAGAATTATATAAACTTCAGTATTTTTTTCCTTTAAGATGAAAGTATCTGGTAAATATGATCAAATGTCACTTACTTATAAGGCAAGTTTTAAATGACCATTTAATGCGAAAAAGGTCCAAGTGATTTTTTTTTTGAAATTAATATTATTTTCTTTCGAATTCTATATTCAGAATAGTAAGTAATGATCAAACATATTCTGTATAAACCATTTCTGTTTAAATAGGGTGTTTAATTCATATTTTCTGTCACTTAGACTTTTTTCGCATTTACCAGATTTGTGATATTTTGACAAATATTGAGTGCGAAAAAAGTCTAAGTACGTTTTTACAAATATAATCTTTTTCTTTCAAATTTTTTCAAGTAATTTTTTTAAATGTACAATATAACTGATTTTCATTTCAGAGTACACAAATGATAATTATATATATAACCTGAAAAAAACAGGACAGTTTTTTGTCTCTCCTGAAAAATTTACAGATATGCACTTAGACTTCTTTCGCTTTCACCCCTCGATATCTCAATCCATTGAGAAGTGGCATCACTTTGAAATCAATTTTGACTGAAAAAATCGAGGCAAAGTAGTGATTTTGGGCAATTTTGAGATGTCCCCTCGTTGCCATGGGAACAGAAAATTTAAGCCTGAGCATGTTGTTGCAAGGGCAATGGTCCAGTCAACATTTGTGCCAAGTTTGATTAGTGTTGAAGCAGTTTTTATAGTATTATAGCAATTTGAACGGGAGACTTTTCAATGGAAACAGCCATTTTCACAAAATGCTCATGAAGTAATGGGTTAAGAAATTTTGCATCTTGATTGGGAAAAATATTTAGTACCATGTACAAAGTTGTTAATCCAACAAATTGTATATCATTCAAAGCATAAAAAATACATAAAAAATTGACAATGGAATGTGTTTTTGAACATCATCTGTCTGGTACCATATTGGATTGAAATGGAATGTAAGAAAAAATTGTCACCTTTGATAACGGAATTTTGACTTATGATTTTTTTCTAAACTTGGAAAAGAAAAAAAGCATATTTGGTATTC
>NW_026860027.1:0-31246 GCF_026571515.1 Ruditapes philippinarum
ACATGCACATTTTATTAAATAAAATCGGAAAAAAGGTATGATCCTCGGAAGCAAGGAAATAGGGAGAAATAGAATCCCTAACGAAAGTCCAAAACGGCAAAATTGAAAATGTTGCAGACTGGATTTGAGCCTGTTCATGGATGGACAGTACTGGAAAGTGCAAGTCACTGTCCACAATACACAAGATAAATATTCTTTGCAAATTGCAGACTCGTTTTGATCGAATCTGTTCATAACAGATGATATAAAAAAAGCAACATTTGTCAGGCCGCCTAGCACCCGATTAAGCTATATTCTTGAACACGATATCAACAATAATATACTATATTATCTGAAATACAAAGAAAGAGTGATGTTGTCAGATAGAGTAAAACTCAATAGCTGTTGTCCAGATTGAAATACTACTTTGTTTCAGCTAAAACACATAAAAAATCCAAATGTAAATAGTGAAGAGTAAGCATGTATATAAATTGTTTAATTGGTAACAACTAATAAAATGTGCTTTAAAATGGAGACAAATTTGAAGTCGATTTAGTCGCGATGCCGCATTAGAGGCCTGGTAGGTATACTGTTAATTTTGTTCAATGAATAAAGAAAGCAAATATGTATGTTGTACTTTTGAAAGTGCCCTAAATAACGGTGTGGTCCTATTTGTGGCGTGGTCATTAGGTGGTATTTTAATGTATTTGTTATTCTATTTTTTTTTCTAATTTGGTAATGTCTTTAAAGAAAGGAAAGGATAATAAAAAGGGTATGTCTGCATTGAAAACTGGCTTTGTTTTCATTTTTTCATGAAGACATTTTGTCGATGTTCATTTAACATTGATAAAACGAATTTGGAACCTAGAACAAATAACCCAGTGGCAATATGAAAACCACTAGTAGAAAGTCGATACTTCTCAAATCATTCATTCAAACAACGGTCTCTTAACTAGTAATGTAGACCAATATTTCATGTAAGTATCTATATTTAATTGCTTTTTTGGCAATTTCATCGACAAATGTTACATTGATCCAGCTCTGGTAGTGGCTATAATTAACGCATTGTTTCCAGAATATTGGAATTTCAATAATTTATCATAGTGGTTGCGTTTATACTTCCTTCTTTTCAACTCCATATATTTTTTTAATCGCAGTCTATATAATATTTTTATATATATTTTCATGTATTTATTTAATATATACATATATTACTTTGCGTATAGATCTCTTCATATTTGTCAATGGTTATTTAGCCTTCGTGATGATGAAGTTCAAGAAATGAGATCTTACATAACTGATGTTTTATACAGGAAAAGTGATCGTTTTGTTTGTTTGTTTCTGATTGCTGGGATATAATGATACGATACACAATGTTTCAAGTATTTGACTACTACAGAAATGCTTCATAACGATTTTAATAAGTGAACATTTTGGAATGTCTGATAAATTTGGCATTGCTATATTGCTATAATCTTATATATAACGGAGGAAATAAATCGAACTGGAAAATAAATTATGTTTCTTTATTGTATCGAACGAGTAGTAAAATATTATTGTTAAATGATGACCAAACCATCCTTTTAGTTATATAATCAACTTAAACCGAAATAAAAAATATATCTAAGAGTAATTCGAAGATTATTTGAATTCCTATATTGCGTGCACGATTTTCTTGGGAAATCTTGTTTAAGAACAAGAGTTTCCAATAAACCATTATCTATGAAATCAAATATCCAATATTTTATTATTATCAATAAACAAATGTTTAATGCGGATAAATACACTTAAAGTAATAACTTTGAAATACTAGAAGGATTTTAAGAATGTTATGTTCTATGTATATCAATGTAGAAAATTTCTGTTTTATAGATGATTAAATGAAATAATTCATCATTATAGTTATAACTTCTAGATGGCATTAATACCATATGATAATAGTAAATAAAGAACTACTTCGGGTCTTCAAACAAGACTATAATGAAAATATTTGGATAGATTGAGCATCTTGGTGAGCAACCGTTACCAACCTTCCCCTACCCACCCAACTCAAGGAATGACCGATATCACAGAATAATGCATTATCAAATTGCAGAAAATGATACACGTTAAATGGCATAAGAATAATTTATTCTCACGATGAAAATTATACGGAATAAATGGTCTATTGTGAATAAATAAGAAATACA
Source organism: Ruditapes philippinarum (assembly GCF_026571515.1). Lineage (NCBI taxonomy): Eukaryota > Metazoa > Mollusca > Bivalvia > Venerida > Veneridae > Ruditapes > Ruditapes philippinarum. Next base: position 2,169 of record NW_026860027.1, read on the forward strand.
TAATATATAATTGTGTTGGTCTTAACCAGTTAAACTTCAGCTTTTTTCATCAAAAATGAAAAAAAAAATCCGATAGTATTTAAATAATGTTTAAACTCTCGATGGAAAAATATATAACTTTTGTTTATGTATAAAGCACCTTATAAATATCGTTTAAACGCTTCAATTTCAAAGCACACAACATAATGGAATAACAATTTAGAACTATTTATATTCCAAACGAATAAATTTTATCTTTCACAGCTTAATTAGCATTGTATCAAGAATAGAAGCCACGAGCCTACAGCATCTGCTGGGGAAAACATGGTCAATAAAGTAAGAGTTATACCATTCATTAACCTTTCTAAATCGATATAGTGCGATCCAGGATCACTGATATATGATCGCCCTAGCGCCATAGAGTATGTCATTCAAGAGAGAAGGAGAGCTAACAGTAAACTTAACTCCAGAAAATAAACGTCTTTCTGAGAATCATATGGTTTGATTTGCTGTCTAGAACTGAAACAAAATAATTGAAGACTTGACTGCATGTTTTTTCTTTTTTTAGATTTAATAATAAAAGACACATTTAAGGAGAAACGAAACATTGATTTTATTGCAACCGTTCTTGGACGGCTCTTGGACGCCTTAAGTTTTAATTTTAGATGAATTTACTTTTTTTCGGGTACTTTTTATTTAAACGCACTTTTTTTGTTTATCGTATATTTTTTTTAATTATGCAACGTTTACATAAATTTCTAGTATCTAAAATATATTTTTTTGGTTTTAAATAAGGAAATTTTACATAATGCGTGCTAAAGGGTAATGAATAAGCCTTATTTGTGATGCTGGAATTGAAGAATTGATATAGAATTTTATTCGTATTACAGATATATGAGACTGGTGCAAACCTACATAAGAGAAAAGTATGCTTATATATAGCGCAGTTTGTTGATAACCTTTAAGATATATACTTTATTTCCAATATCAAAGGGTAATGGTTGATTCTTTAATTCTGTGAAAAAATATGGATCTTAAGTTTTAGACAGTTGTTTTTGAAAATCAAATTGCTCTAATGTCAGTATCATTTATTCATATCTATAATCCATAATCCCGATTAATAACTTCATAAGTATGAATCTTATCAAACAATTTAATTCGATTCATGTTTGTAGTAACAGAAGTGACTGGCAGATAGTTTGTATTTACTTTTCTTGCGGAAATGTATAGTACGCAATAACAGCATGGGTCATTTTACAATAGATAAGGCACATCCAATATTAAATTGAAGGAAGTTAAAGCAGTTTGATTGATCACGCTGGCAGTGTTTTAAACGTTCATCAATTACATTTGTTAGCATTGTTTCAAAACAGCACGTTTATTCCGTGATTGTTTGCTTAACCAAATTAACCTGCTGTTCAATATTCGTTATTAATTGCGGGTTTTGAAAACTAAATGTTTTACAAGAACGTATCACTCGGCAACTAGTTTTTAGTGATGAATACGAAAAAATACTACATTAAAATATAAAAACACCATGGGCTGTTTCCTGCTTCCCAGTCTTAATGTCACGAAATAATATCTTGAAAACATGCGTTGCCATGGAAATTTTCAATTTATGATTAATTATTTAAGTTATATTTCGGAATATCGCCAATTTACAACATCTTATTTGGCATTCTATGGTAACGGAACATAACAGAATTATATGTCATTTGAAAACCTTTGCTTTAATTTAAAAGTTTTTATTTATTTTGCCGTATTAGATCTGGGTATTTCAGTAATTGGTAATTTGTTGGTTTATTTAAAAAAAAAAATAGGCACTTTACCTTTATGGCGAACATATTCATATATTTGCTCATTAAAAGTAACATGTAAATCAACTTACTAAAGTACATCATATGTAACTAACAATAGTTGTTTACATGGTTAAAAATGGATTTAATATACAAATAATAGCAACATGAATTAATTGAGTCAATTTAGCAAAGTCTTTGACGTGTTCCAAAATCAGCAAAAGTACTGTTGTTCAAATTATATTTAAAACTTATTAACTGCTCTATAAGGGAAGGTCTGTTGTAAAATGAATAATTACGTTGATAGAATTAAGTATCAGACATAATAACAAATTATAGAAGAATCATATATTGATGTTGTTGGCAAATATACGTGGGATACATGATCCTATATTGCGTATATTTATATAGCAGATAAGAAATTGTTCTAGAACAAAATATCATTATTCGTCATATAAAAATTCATACTAAGAAGAACTTAGAACTGTATCGACATCTTTCTTTTCAAGTAATATTTTATAAGAAAATCCAAATGATATATATACAATATATAATGTTTTTATCAATATTTGCATGACTTATGAAATATTAGACATTGTAAACTAATGCACATACAATAGAAAAAATATATCTAAGTTTTTTTTGTTCTCTGTGCGTCAGAGGTTTTGATGAACATAACTGGGTGTTCATAATCCTATGTTTAACACCATTTCATGTTGTGCTTAAGACAGTGCCAGGGGAGTGAACGGTAACTTCAACTTCGCTTGAACAAACTCAATGAAATAGATAATGCACAATTTTCAACTTTTCCCAGTTGGAATTTCTTTAAGTCATCCGTTTAAACTACTTTGCTATTCGTAGTCTAGTCTGCTCTTTCAGCAACGCTTCGCTTGCAATATCATTAACAGTTGCTTTTGCAATATTTTCATCATCTTTGAAATAATTTGTTAATTACACAAAGAACTATGTTGGTATATCGATGTTTAGTAAGCTGGGACTATTTTATACATCTTAATTAGTTATAGATACATATCTAAGCATAAAGCTGCCAATGGGTATATGTCAGAATATTCTAATTTGCTTGTCTAAATGTTACGTCATATGTTATTATAGATAATATTATAGCAGATGAATACGCAAATTATACATAATTGATGAAGAGTTATAATATGATATTTCTTAGCCATTCTTTCTTTTGTCTAACTATTCAGACTCCATGTGGTTATATTGGCAGTTGATATTTTTCCCCGCACTAGCGAATCGCATAACGACGCAATATGGAAATAATTATCTTTCTTGTTTCATATCGTCAAACGACCTTTGTTTTTTTTTGTATTATTGGTCGTTATCAACGACATGAAATTTTGGTCGTTCTTTGTATTGTTTTGCTTTTATAATAGTCATATTCATTAGAAAAGAAATAACCAGTTCATTTTAAAATTAAAGTACGAACTTATTTTCCTATTATTGTTCTTTTTCTAATTATCCTATTTATACGAATATATTAGACTATCAGGCGAAGAATAATGTTTGACAGTTAGCATTTTATCATTTTATCTTTTGAAAAATTCTTGCATTCTATGTTTTCTTGATTTTCATGGTCTTCAAAGAAAATACAAGAAAATACTGATTTATATGAGAACAATACATTATGTTATACATCTTGCAATAAATCCGCTGATAAATAGTGTCTGTGTAGGGTCATCCTAGCTAGGCCCATCAATTATCTTGACAAGCACAAAAAGGCTACCGTCATCGAGGACGAAAATGTGAACTTTCTTTTTTAGGTGGGTGGTTAAAACGCTTTTGATTTGTCAGTTATGAAGAAACAGACATATTATGAATGTTGTATTGTACTGTATTGTATTGTATTGCTATTCAACTATCAGTCATTTTCCTTTTTTTGCGGAGTGTAAATATATTCAATAAATGATAATAGCTTTAAAGTGTCATTTTAAATAGGCGTAACAGCGAATGCTGTTTTATTCCATGCTGTTGTTTAAAATATGTAACATTATTGTACAATATTTATAATAATATAGTAACATACTTTATAACAAGTTAAGAAGATTCAGTTCAGAAAAAAACACTAAGTATATATGTGTTTAATTTAATTTTATAAAAACTATTTTATCAGCACACAAATTGCTAAAATATTAGAAACAAGATCAACAAGGAAAGGCGGCGTTCAATGAACGCAACCCAAACAAGAACCAGTGAAGTCAAGTAATAACAATCAGTCACAGACCTAATATTTCAAACGTGAGACCAAGAAAAGAAGATAAATTCTACGGTCGTCACAAAACTGAAAAACATGTCAATGTGCATTTTTGAGAAAGTTGCTTTTCCTTACTTATATTAATCCAAACTGCATGTTCAATACTTTCAGGAAATCATATATGGCTTTATTCCCTGAATTTTATTATTGTATAAATCATTAAGTAAAGATAGCTTCTGAAATAAGTTTTGCATGATTAAATTCCATGCCCCTTCCCATCCCCACCCTACCTGTATTTTAGGAATTTTAAAACTATTTTTTGGAACTAATATATACAATAAATATTTACCAAAATATCAGTGTGTAAAATTATATATTTGTTTCCTTTTATCATGTTTTTATTTATCATATTTCTTTTGCGACAATACAAAAAAGACCCCCCCCCCCAAAAAAAAAAAAACAAAACAACAACCCCAAACAAACAAACAAAAACCAACAAATTATTGATATAAAATAATTAGCTTTTGCATGCATTGTTCATAAGTAAATTGTACTAAACCAAACCATAAAATGCTCTCAATATTATTTATAAGCATTGTTCATTTTATCTCTGTCTGTAATGGCGTAATCACCGTGGATGTCGTGCTATATAAATGTGTCCTATGTAGCAATGCTTAGACTCATCCATCACAAGTTGATGACTTCTGCGAGTTAAACAAAGACTTTCTATCTCTTGTTTATGAGGTAAATCGTTTGTTGTTGTACCTAAATACGTCCGTTTACTGTGAATACAATTTATCATTCCCGAATAAAACTGTATTTAATAGTCTTTTTGCATCATTAGGAATGAGTTTATTTCACAGAACAATTTTTCTGAACAGCCATCTGTATATTTTCAGCTTTGAGATAAATTCTCGTTGATCGATTTATTTTTTTCTTTCCCGATCAGTTTCAACTATTAAGGTACTACTAACATCAACAACTCGTATAGTTTCGGGGTAATTTCGCCTGCTTAATGAAATTTGCTGCTTTTGGAAATACCTTCATCGATGTCTCCCCTTTTTCAAATTAATAATGAAAAAATATGGTGAATTATACAAAACTATGCCGGATTTAGACGAATTATGGCGAACAATGACGAAATATGTCGAACTATGACGAAATGTGCCGAACTATGAAGAATGTAATATCTTTTAACACTGAGTGTAATACCCTTTTAATTTGGCTGAACTCTGAGTGATATGGATTTTAAAAAGTCTATTTATGAGACAATTTAAAAGTTAATGAAATCGCCTTGTATTAGTATGTTACTCTTACAAAATTCTTTTTATTTGAACATTTGATATAATGAAACCAAATACATGAACTTTCAAACAATCGTCAACAAAGTGACGTTACATAATTGGTAAAAAACCTTGGATATTGGAAACATTTTTGTTTGTCACGTTCACACGTGTCAGACTATTCCTCTTCGAATGCGTACATTTGTTTAGACTAAACAGCATGTTGACAATGCTCTTAAGAAGCAATCATTGTTCTAATAAGATTTTGAAACCAATATCTATATCTATCTATTTAACAACACAATGGAATGCCAAGACTCGTAATGACGTAATTCTACAGCAGACTGTGAATGCCACGAACACCTGTAAAATTGTTTACCAAGCAGTTTTCAACTTTTTTTCATGCTACTGCAAAAGTTTGGCTGTTGTGGTTCGTCTGCAGAATATCAGTTCTGGCTCAAAGACTTGTAAATCAATATTTATTTATGTTAAAGTTTACACGAGCAGAGCATGATGTCTTATTATAGACTTTAAAAGGTGGTATAAGACTGTAGATGCCCCTATTTAAATAATGACTACAGTTACAGACAACAGTACTTGAGCACTAATTTTGGGTAATTAAATTTGCAAGGCTAATTTGACCCATATTATTTAATTAATTTTCTACATAGACTACATAATCCATAGCCAAATAGGTGGCACATATTGTCACGCCTAGTTTTACATTTAATCCGTCAGTAAAGGCTACAGAAGACTTAAACTGACATAAAATAAGTAAGTTATTATCAAATTACATCACTTCTCAGTGTTCTAGATCTCATGAAATTATTATCTTTCACAAATGGGTTCATTCGATTTTTGTATTTTTAACGAATACTTCATTCGCTCACACACTTTTACTGTTCCTAAATATATTAATAAATAGTGAGAACTGCCACATGATTATGCACCAACTTAAGAGATATGAAAAGAAATTTCAAAGAAATGAGTGAATCAAGAACTGACAGATAATGTTGTTGGATATTATATTTTTACAACATTGGTTCTTTTTTTTCTACAATTACATATACATGTTACAGATTTATACAATTGTATTACACCGAATACAGTGAAATTACATTTATTTATGCAATATTGAAACACTCCTTTAATGCTTACTTTATTATATATGTTATAGAAAAATGCCTGCTTAAGTTTAAGATGTAGTCAATTGTTTTAACGGGTCTCTTTAATGTAGCACGACATCTTGCAAGTTCAGTTAGTCTGATTTCATTGACCGAAAATAACAAATGTTCGTCGTATCATTCTAAAATGTTATGCTATGACGGTTATCGTTTAATATTCAATGCGACAGTCTTGCGTTATAAAATAAAAAACAGTATATTGTCTCCAAATAAATATTTTTTCCCAAACATAAACAATTGGTGGAACTTAATTGAAAATAATTCTGTGAGAGTATTAGAGAATATGAAATTTGCGTATGACATAGAGCTGTCAAAAGAAATTAAAAGCAGCCGACATTTCGTAAAGATGATAATATGCTATTCAAGTAGGAATTCAAACTATTGGAAAATTGTCAATGAAATAATAAAGACTTGAGAATGATATAATAATCAGGTTTGGTGTAACAGAAGACATGTGTCAATTTTATTCTGATGTACATCCTCTGGGTATTTAGGACGGGATGTCTAAAATACTGACTTTATTTTGTTCATTTTTTTTCCGCATTTCATTGAAACTATTATTAATTCCTTCACCTTTTTAAAAGTAAACAATTAATTACAAAATTTTCCTCAAGAACAAAGCAAACAACTTGGCTAATTGACAATGATACTTAAAGCTTTTGTCAGCGACGTCTTCCGCAATAAACGCGAGATTAATTAGCTTATCTTACACTCAATTTGCACTAAAGTCTAAATTTGAGACATACCTCGCTACATATTTTGTACGTGAAACCAATTAATTTGGTCAATGATCAGTTTTCAAGAAAATAAATTAACAAAATAAGAATCAATGAGGACATATACTTGAATATAGAAGAGCAATTGCATTCTTGGACCTCATATACCTTTCTAAACATGCAATTAGGGTGTATAGTTCAAGTTAATATACGTTAAACCGTTACTTTATACGGAAATACGTACAAATAAAGAGTTAATGAAAAATTATTATACGATTTCAATATGAATGTAATGCAAATAAACATTTAATACTCAAACAATATAATATTGTTCAATTCATATAAATTTTTGCAGGGAAGTGGATGCGAAGTATTTCACTTTCTGCTAGCTCTAATAGGTTTTTTGATAGCAACAAATAAATTTATCAAACTTCACTTTCTAACAATGATTGTAAATCAAGCTATCTCACTAAATACGTCAAAGTATTTTTAAGTATTAAATTATAATTCATGAAGTACTGCATTTAATTTTATTACTGTGAGTGTAATCAAAATATATGGTGTTTGCATCGTTGAATTATGTTTGGAAATCGAACATAGAATCTCGGAAACAAAATATAAGCATATTAGCTTGTTTGGATTGAAGATTGGTTACCCAGATAGCATCATTCATTGCTTATTAATATTGATATTCCATTTCATACCATATCTTACAATTTATTATTTATCTTCTTACATTTCTAAAAAATCAAATACATGTATAACATGATTATTCTTTCCTACGCAGAATTATGAGTTCAAAAAGGATATCAATATAAAATTACTTTACATTTGGATGAAATATTGATTTAAACGATCATTACTGTTATTGTAATCAAATGATATGGCCTTAGCATCGTTAAATCAACCCTAGAATTTTCATACAATATGGTAACATATTAGCTTGTTTTGATCTCAGATATCACCATTCATGGCTTATAAATACTGATATTCTAGTTTATACCATATCTTACAATTTATTATTTATCTTATTTTATTTCTAAAAATCACACATAACAATTTTTCCCTTTCCTTCGCCTTCTTAGTAAAAAGAGTTCAAACGGGGTTTCAATCTAAAATGACTTTAAATGTGGATAAAATACAGATGTTTATTTAATTCATAAAAATAGCCATGTGTGTTATCATCTGTCAGAGATAATCAAAGGAGACTATTTATAGCAATATATATATATATACATAAATGTACGTGTAATTTAATAAAATGACAAAATAAAAACGCTCACTTAACTTGACATCAAAACTTTTTAAATAAATCACGACTGTTTTTGTTGAAAAAGGAAAATCGGCAAATTTAAGCAGAGTGATACCAACAGTTTCTGAATCGAACATGTCTGTTGAATTCAATTTGACACGTGCAACAGTTAATTAAGTGCGCATGTGTTCCTCTTTAATTCAGTGACAGCTAATTCGTTAAATTAGAGAGACGGCCGCTGAACTGAATACAGGAAATACGGACAAATTGTTATATCCTTGTTAACATTATGTGCGACTCGTTTCTGTGTAAGTGTCAATTCAATGTTCGAATATCGTGTTCTTCATAGGTTTTTTAATAAAAGCATTAAATAATCTTTCTTCGACGTTATGTACTACAAATACATATACACACGCGTTTAAAACCTTACATCTAAAATGTACCAATATAAAAGGTTTATAATAAATTTACTATTATTCTATTATTCTATATTGTAACGGAGAAAACCAGAAGAACAATATAATTGGTTATAGGTTTCCATGAACCAATTAGGTTTTGATGCATTTCTTATTCCGATTCAAAAGAAGTGGAATGATATCTCCCAAATAGTATGCCACTTTTAAACCAATCACCGGCTTTAAGGGGAGCGGTGGCCTAGTGGTTAAGGTGTCTGCCTCTCAACCCAGAGATCATGGGTTCGAGCCCTACTCGGGTCACGACCATGTTTCTCCATATGACACCAGTACTGGTTGGTTCCAGGAAGCGGACTCGAAAGTGATTAATATAAGTTGCAAGAACTTGTTTCGCAATCGAGCTTAAATAAATATGTTTAAACCAATCACCGGCTTTATTGAAATATACTGGTGTAAATATAGTAGTGTCATGTGACAGTTTTTCCTAGAAAATAGTCAAAATTGAAACCTTAACGATTGCCGATAAGGTAGAATTGATATGAAAATATTGTAGGCTGTCAGTTTGAAGGGGGCTGTGAATGAATAACAGTAGTAAATACAAGTTACCTTTAGCATTGGCTTTAATAGAGCTCAACATTTGGAAACCGTGTTAAACTAGACACATTTGCAGATGAGTTCATACGGCTGTGACCATGGCACCTCTATTGTGGTTATTTCGCACCATTCCAAGAAAAGCAAGATATTGGTCCCGAAGTAAAAGAATGAGACGCGATATCAGTTTAACCAGATATGGCCATTGTTAAACCCTTTTGCAATAATACATTTTTCATTAGATTGGTTTTATAAGTCGCATTACGTTCATTACATGGATTTACATTTTTATATGTTTCTACAACCAACTGAAGAAGTTTCTTTAACACCGAAGATAATGTTGCGTGAGAAATAAATATATGAATCAGTGTAATTTAATCAAGTGTATGCGACTGTTTTCTTCGGACGCATCAAATGCTACTTTGAAGTGATTGCAGCTAATAATGATTGAATCTGAATAAGCATTGTGTAAATTAGAATAAAAAATCATCTCATTCTGATAGCTTGTTACAGGTGATGAATCTTATTCTACAACAAAAGTGTTCAAAACAACATCTTAGGCACAGTCAAAAAAAAAACAATACCGAGTCCTTTATACATTCAGATAATGACAAAAGCAGTTTGTATGATTTTGTCTATTTTCTTCGTTCTTAAACTGATTATAGCTGGAATTCCAAACAATTTTTGAAAATGTCTGATATTGCCATTGTTAAACAGACAAAGCAGGAAAACTTATAAAAAGTAAATACCAAGTAAGAGATAGCAACACTCAAAATGTGTTTTTCAGTTAAACGTACTAATTTGTCTACTCGATTACTCTTCTGTAGCTTACTTTATTATAGTTGGAAATGCCATGACCTTGTCAATTTTTACTTTCAATTCATCATTCATAAAACCTTAACACTTCTGTGTCTGGTGAATGAATCGGCCAAGAACGTAAGAGTAACAACAATTGCAAAAAACACCTTCAAGGAAAAAGAAGTCCAATCTTGCAGTTTTGAATGGGATTTGGTTTCATGGTATTTGAATGTGTCTTTAATGAATATGAAGGCGTTGAGTTAAATGATTTACATACTTGGTTCCTCATATTTTAGCAGAATAGTACTAAATTTTGTAATGTTGTTGTGTAATGTAACTAAACAGATTGTTTCTTTATTCTAACTAACATTCATAAAACACAAATAACGGTTTTCATTTACTTCAAATTGTTCAATTTCAATTAAGAAAAACGTCATTGATAGATACTAGAATCTTGCAAATAACATTTAAAAACAAGTAGTGGCTTATAACAAATACACAGATGCAATTTCATAAAAATGATATATTACATGTATTTAAAAGAAATCGATTTTCATAAATTGTAAATTACTATCACACTTTACTATAACTGATGTTAATTTGTGATTATTAATTGCCTGAATCAATTGATTTCATTAACGGATAACCCTAAAAGAAGCAATATTTTTATATTCTTTGTGTGAATACTAAATGTCAAACATTGTGATTTTCAACATTAAAAGTCTTTTTTTCAACGAATGTGAAATTCTTTCTATTCTCTTGAACTTTTTTTCTCCAAAAGACGTAAATATTAAGGACATTGGGAGAGAAAATATTTATTATTGTCTATTATTATTATTATTATTTCCCTATATTATACTGTGTTACGAGACATTTTTTACGTATCATATCAACTCCCAAAGACTATCATTCAAAGACATTTAATGTATAGGTGTGTTTTAAAAGTACAACGCTTGAAATCCTGCCTTGACCAGACATCTTCTTAGAAGAGTGTACTATATAATTATTTTGCCTAAAAGATTGTCCACAGTCCTTAATTATCTATCCTTAAATATCTCATTCCCACCGTCCATTAAATAACTGTATAATTATAGTCAATGTTTATACTTCTGTTTGTCACTGACTAATTCAATTACGTCATTGGCATGGAGAAAAAAAGAAAAGTGGTCAAGAAAAAAAAGTAAGCCAGATATCAGCTATAATATCAAGAACTAACTTATCTTGATTTAAGTCTACTTAATCTGCGTCTACGGCATAAAAGCGGTTTTGTCACCAAAATATTAACTGAAGAAAAGCTTTTCTGCAGCATATTACCTTAAGATTTCAACTCGAGACTTTTCAGTGTTATCAGCCTAATATCTTTCAATATGGACTTACTCATTTATCACTTTTAAGGAAAAAATTAAGATATGGGAACTAATAGGTGAATTGCAAACAGTGTAGATCAGATGACACGAAAGTTCCGACATATCTTGGTCTATAGTATTCACAGCAGTAAAATCTGTTGCTACCAGCAAGTTAAGTCTTAACCAAATAATACCCATGCTTTCAGCTGTGCTAAATTTAGGTACGATCCCTATAGCATCATATCAATGTTAAGCCGGCCTGCATTTCAGTACAGTCTGTGCAGTCAACAAACTGTTGACTTCATAATTTTTAATTTTGTATACTGAAACTTTTTAACAGATGTTTAAATCAAAACTTATTTATTTTCTTATGAAACACCGTTAACGTGAATTACACTTTTTTATGTATTGCACTTATACAATAAAATTAATATGGTGCGTGTTTTGTTTTCAATTTTTCTTTAAATACACATTATTGTGAACTAAATCCATCAGACATGCAGAAGCGGACTCTCATGAAAAACAAAAATCAAACTTATAGCTATATTAAGATATTAAGGCACTTTACCGTTAGATACATCTAAAATTTTCCGGCACTCATGACAATTGTTAGGAATTTTTAGGGGAAAAAAATGTTGACATGACATTTAATAGTTTCAGACTGGAAACGCAACATTGCATGATTTTGCTTTTTATTAGGATATTTTTACTTATTTCTGTAACATATTCGTTGTATTCAATGATATGCTAGTAATTCAGTTACAATAAGAGCATATTTTGACTGAGACATTGTTCCTCTCATTACTTTTCATTATACTCAACAAAGCCTGCTGTTGCCGTTTCTATGGTTTCAATGTACTTTATCTTACTAGTTTCATTTATCATCCAACATGACTTACGTCTGTTCTTAAATAAGCTTAGAATCTATTATATACCAGTAATAAATAGCTATGAAACATGATTCTGCCTGCTTGACCCCAGATGAGTAAATAATTCTTCAAAAATTCAAACTTACGAAAAATAGATCGTTAGTTAAAAATGTAAAAACATATGAGATATTGAATGATTATTTAATTTATAGGTTCAATATGAAATTTATTGAATGAAATGAAATATAAATTTACGAGCCTGTTGTGGGTGGGCATGATATTATTTTATTCAGCGAGTTCAATAAATCTTGTAATAAACCTAAACGAATGTTAAATTGTATTAATCACATAACAATAAGAACTAGTTACAGTAAAAACATTTTTTTTCAATGACGTGCTCATAGTGAAAAGCTAACATTTGCACGCTTTAACACTATGTTTGTATTACGCATGTGACGTCACGTCAAAATATATGCACGACCGTGACGTACCATTTGACGGAGTCGCAAAAGCGGCACGAGTATGTGATTAGATTTCATATTATCTCCAAAATACAACCCTGTTTACCTCAGAGTAATAGATATTTCTTCTTATTTCGTAAAGGTTATGGATAACAGTTGAATTTGGTAGTAAAGTTAAATAGCTCAAATTGTACATTTGTAAATAAGTTTACTCATTAGAACAGATTTTCACATTTTTTTAAGTTTACATAAATCTGTAGGCGTACTGTTTAACGTTTTTTGTAATCATATCATTATTTTGTAATTTTTAATAAACCATACAATTATATTGAATCCAGCTATTGGAGAAGGATGCATTACGTACAATGTGCGCATTTAGTTGTGTATTTTTTAATCATACAAATAAATCTGGCACATACTCACGGTTTTCAAGTAATAGTGCCAATTCACATCTAAAATATTCATAGAATTGCATGTTATGATTAAATTCATACACATTAATCGTGTAACAAAGTACTTGTACTTGTGTCTTAGTTAATGTCCGCCTCATTTCCGTACTCGTAATTTGATACTTTTGAATATTTAACATGATAAAATTTAAGTCTAAATGATAAAGAAAATATTCCAAAATATGGAAAAGTTAAGGTCAAATTCGCGTGTGCAGTCATAATTATTCGGGGATCATTTAATCAAATCTATATTAGACGTTTTTAATGTGATTGCAAATTTAAATTCCGCATGCAATATGGTATAAAGTTGGTTGGTAAATAAGAATGTTGAAGTCGTTATTCTAGAAGCATCATTACATTTTCCATAGCGACCATTTTCATGATGTGTAGAATATGAATATTGTGACGGTCTTCGTTGCACATGGAAATAAATAGCTCGATACCCCCCAAAACCTTAAACAAGAAGGGTCTTTAAAAAGATACTTGGCCGAAGTAAACCTGGTAATCATGTTTGTGTTACTTTTGAGTTTTCGATACATATTAATTTTTGACAGAATAAACAATGGGGTATCTATATTGAAAAAGAAGCACTGTTACATGTATGTGTCGGTAAGTGAACTAAATTTCTAACAACAATATGTAAGCAGTCGGTAAGCGATTATATTTATAAATACTTGATTGATATGCAAAATATAAGCAAAATATAAATATTATACCAATTGGAAAAAATCAATGATCATATAATATAATGGACAACATTTTGAATATCATAAACTGAAGGTTCCTGATAAGTGTGTTTTGAATCTACAAGATGCTTAATAATATTGGCGGTCAGGTTGTTTTAGCTCATTACGTTTTTGTGTAAAATAAACTGTTCACTAGAAAATGAAAGCAGTGTAAATGTTTTGAGGGAAACAGAACTCAAATATCTCATGAATTTAACTAGAAAGTTATAGAACTATCCTATACATTTTATCTAGAACTTTCTTTTACATTTTATTTCATATTGACAAAAACACTTAATTTTAGAACTATCCGGATTTTTTAGAACGGCAAGAACTATCCTTTACATTTTATTTTAGAATTGCCAATTGGATACCCAGATTTTAGTTGGTAATTTTGAAATGACAATGGAAATTATTCTTATATTCAGTTCTTCCCTGTAAATTTTAGATGACCTTCGGCCAAAAAACCCCCGAACAGTCATAGCAATGTCATAGGCAAAAACAGTACAGTCGGTGTGGTTATTTTATTTGATAAACTAAACTTGTTTATTCAAAAAGTCATGTAACTCTATCAATGGCTACAGCAGTATATAATGATAATGCTAAAATACACGGGAATCAAGATTAATGAAAGAAAAGAAAAAATAGCAAAAATCAAACAAACGTTTCTTCCATAACAAAATCTACACTTCATGTAAATTCGTTGATTAATATTTAATTCCATCATTTCCCACGAGTAAATGAGAAACAAAATTATGACTTTTTGACCATGTTCCTCACAGTTTACTAATGGATATCATCCTAACTTATCTATTTTAACAGTATGACATTCCAACACAACGTTTTTTCGTAAAGATAGGCGTGCACTAAATATGTTGCTATAAATAGACATATACTCCAAGTTTTGTTATGGAACGACATATACTCAATGTCTTGTTAATAATAGACATACACTCGATGTTTTGTTATGGATAGGCAAGCACTCGATGTTTTGATATGAATAGACATACACTCAAAGTTAAATTATGGATATACATACTACCAATGTTTTGTAATGAATAGACATTCCCTGAATGTTTTGTAAAGGATATGCAAACACTAAATGTTTTGTCATGGTTAGACAAACACTGAATGTTTTGTAAAAGACAAACATGCAGTGAATGTTGTTTTTTTTTTAAATTTCAAAAATACTATTATGATATGTTCTTGCCACCTTGCCATATGGATTAATTTGATTTTAAGACAATAACTTTACTTCAGTTCATAACAATGTCTATGATAAAATGTTGAAAACGTTTTGTCTAACTTCCTGAGCAAACCCATTCATGCATATTCCATTATATTTGTAATTGTTTCTTTTTTTACTTTCATGGGAAATTATCTTATGAAACTTCCGCGAGAAAGTCGTGTTTTACAAGCGAATTTCTTTCACCAAGCACTTTGACTCCTTTGTTAGGATATTGGATAAGCATTTTGACACTATATTAGAATATCTATAGGAGGTGGGTGAATGGCAACTCTGAGTAGAAAACAATATGATTAAATATATGATTGTTTTGGAAGAGGAACAACAACCAAGAACAAATCATTTAACTTCAGGAGAAACGTTTTCAATATCACTTACCTACCTCAACATAGAAAGAGGGGGAAAGGAAGAAAATGATGAATTCAATTAAACTCGCTTACAGATATATACAAATCTACGTAAAAATGACACATATTTATATGAGTATTATAATAAAAGATCATTTCTCAAACATTTAAATCATTCATAGCAGAAATCATGTTATATAATATAAAACATTGAATAAGCCATAGAATAATTTGCTTCTTTGCTTACACGAAGTTATATAACGCCCTTTGACTTTTTGGTGATTTGTAATGCTTAATTTATAAAGACGGGAAATCGCTAAATATTTATATATCAAATTATTTAGTCTTATTAGCGTAATAATAAAAAATTTAAGATGCTTTAGAGTTCGTAGAATAAAAAAGTATACATATATTAGAACTCTTTTCATTTATTTGAGAAAATTGTCTAGCATTTGACAATATATTTATCTTACTTCTTTCTGAAGCAAATTAAAAAACATGTTATAAACATTTGAATCATACCAGATCACTTTGTACTTTTTGCTTAGTTGGATAAAAAGGCATGATGTATAAAATCTTTGGAATTTCAATTAAATTTTACCCATCTAGGATATATAAGTAACAAAGTTTTTTCACAGTAGGCCGAATAGAAAAAACAAATAGAAAAAAATCACACACCAGGCCACAGGAAGTATAAAGTATAGACATACTAAAGCACTAATGCAAGTACGCATCCAAATTTGATAGTAAGAAAACATTATAAGTAAAAATTGACTTAAGGAAAATTTTCTCTTTATTAAAAAATAAACAACAAAAAAGAAAAACATTTAAGAACTTTATAGCAATATAGGACCTTTGTGACAATTTGTTGCCTGCCTTTTTTCCTTAGATTAAGAATAATTTATATTCTATGCTTTGAATTATTTCGCAATTTCTGGTTTAGACTATTTAATAGAAGAACACAAGCCAATTTATTGGCGTAAATATATTGCACTTTTCTAAACAAATGTACTGTAAAGTTTTCAAAACAACGGAAATATAGATTGAAGGAAAAAAACAAAAACATTTTACTGAACCTACTTAAAATGTAACAACACGACAAAACTGAACATGTTAATAAATGGTTTAATTTAGACAGTGTCGGCTTCGGGCGAGTTATTCAAACAGAGCATTAAATTGAACTAATAATATTCGCGATGAAACATTCCAATATATAGGTTATAATCGGGAGTAATGAAGATATACACGTACATGACTACCCATTTTATATCATGGAATGATGAAATAATTCGTGCAAACTATATAGTCTGTTGATAATATATAGCATGACCGTTCGTCCATTACTTAATCAGATATTTGGGAGCAAGTGATCGCTTGCTTCGTGAAACATAACTTAATGAGTACAGATGTTCAAATGTGTGATAGAATCAATGAAAGTATCAATATTAGATTGCCTGGATAAAACGATACCAAAAAAGCAAAACAATTCTATGATATATCATATTGTTAGAAGTTGTTTGTAGTTATCTGTTTCAAATATCTAAATTGTAAATGTTTGATATACTTGAATATTGTTATTTTTCTTTACATTTTACGACCTATTAGTTATATTAAAGAGTACGTTTAGAAAAAAAAGTACAATATTTTACAGTATATCTTAACATATTTATTAGGATAATTCTAAATGCCAAATTGAATTGACAAGAACTTCTGTACAATGAGTACAATATACCATACAAATTGATATTTATTCAATAGTACGTATTAATGTTTCAATAGATCTTTAATTAATGCTATAGACACATGAATTGTATCATACTTTTGATGGTATTAATAGTTGATTATTGTTTCATTATAATCACCAAGAGCCGCTTTTAAGATATGATAAATTGTTCATTAACAGTAATAGTCAAATTAATTATCCTTTTCATATAACAATTTAAATGTGATGTTACCGATAAGCTAAAATGATTATTTTATATTATTTCTTGGTCACTATAAACTGTAAACTTTATTTTTCGTACATTTTAATGTTATAGAATTGTGACATCATTTTACAACAACTTTAGAAACTACATTATTCAAGGTTCTTTCAAATAATATTTTTTATTTAATTCAATAGTAAAAGAATGTTATTTTTAATATCAAATTTAAATTTGTATTCAATATTTTCTATTTCAAAAATTAACAAATATTTACCTGTCTGTGTCGATATCTTTGTCTGGCGATTGAAAGTCTTGAAACGTCCTGGTCAGTTCCATACCTAATGTTAAATTTATATGTGAGCACACTAGAAATATACTAAGTATTGCCAAGGAAACAACTGTCGTCTGTAGATGCATTGTTCGAAACTGTCTCAAGACGCTCTTTCCTTAGTGCGTGAAGAAATTCTGATCAAATTCTGCGACGCCCGGAGCAAAACAATACAATAATATGATGATGTTATATAATATTAATTTTACAGACCGTCGGATTCTATAATGTGCTGTTAAGTCTTTCGTTAAAATATTTCTTAAGTGTTTTAAAAGTTTTATTTTTCGTATCCAAATGAAATCTGAAATAAAACTGCCACAGAAAAGCGCTTATTATGTACCGTTAATCAATACTCTAATGAAAAACTGAAGGATCCTTAAGCGTTCTTTGAGTGTTGTATGGAAAACAATAGTGGAATCCACGTCTTTATATTCCTATAATTCCCGCGTAATTATTAATGACATGGGTTATGCCTTCCGTGTCAAAGGTCATCCGTGACATGACGTCATTGGTGCATAAGGCTAATGAGGCACTTGGGATAGTGTCTGTTCTTTGGTCTCCAAGACTTTAGTTCTGATTGACAGGCCAATGGTAGGGAGAAGGGTTAATTACTGTTTTTCGCGTGTCTGAATATTTTCGATAATTTAGCAAATAAGCTGACGATAATATAGTCGCAATTAGC
Source organism: Ruditapes philippinarum (assembly GCF_026571515.1). NCBI lineage: Eukaryota > Metazoa > Mollusca > Bivalvia > Venerida > Veneridae > Ruditapes > Ruditapes philippinarum. The sequence goes on from NW_026860027.1 coordinate 20,777, forward strand.
GAATGATCAGATATTCTGTAAATGAAGTGCAAATATTGAAGAGGCTTTATAATTTTGCTATTGACAAGAAACATTTTATAAACGAATAATTTGCATTTGTGCGATTGACAATTGTACTGGAAGTATTTTAGAGAATGGTTTGTCTTTTACAAATGCTTCATCATAATTATGTTATAAAATTGTACTGATTTAAGGAATATATAAAAACGTCTATCTATGCTTAATATTGAAAACATAAGAATCTTTTTTTAAATAACCAATATATTAAATAAACAGAATCATTTTGCATTTTTTTCTTTTACTTGTTAAATATACGCTCTAAAAAAGAAAAGAAAAAGATTTTACTATTCATTAAAATAGATCTTTCTACTGGCATGGCTTAGGTAATTATATATTTTATAACTCACAGTTGTTGAATAAGTGTAAAAATCAACAACAATATTAACCAATTGTTTTTACAACTTTACAATATGTTTTTGCATGTGAATAAGCAGTCTGTTTTGTTTTCGAATACATGTTGTAGATGTAAACGCAATGTCTCAACAAACTTACACAAAACAGGATTCCAACACATTGAGTGCTGAAAATTGATGTTGCACTTTTTTATTATCCCTCATGTACAGGGTCGGCAATTATTATGTAATTTTATTGTTTTTAATGCTCCCGAGGATCAATCTTTTTCCAGATTCTTACATTTTACCATGTTGAATAATAAGCTACATCTGTTTAAAACTCTTACTGGTCCTCCAACCCTTCTATTATCATAATAGTTCGGTAAAAGGACTTCAAACACAATAGTAAGGAAGTACCAATTAGAAGCAGTACAACTGTTAACCAACACTGCAAATTATTATACTAACAAGAAAAAGGCGAATATTGTTGATCCATTTTAAATTTCGTGTAAATTAGTGTAACATATAAGCGAAAATGCAAATTATGTGTTTGCTGATGATTACTTTCATACACATTAAATAAAGAACGACATCCTGTATTTTGAATGTGTCCTTTCTTTACTCAATTCTTATGTCAGTGGTACTTTAAAATTCCTTTTAAAATCACTTAGTGAAGTGAAATTTATAAAATCAATGGAAGTATAAGTAATGGTATATATAGTAATCAAAAGAATGTTTGATTTCTTTCTTTTCTTAAAAAATACATTTGGTGAAATAATTCGAATAATTATAATAATTCGAATTAATTATTGATATTATAATAGATATCCATATTAAAAATTGTACAGAACAGGGATCTTATTCAGAAAACGTGCAGAAGCTCGTCTGCAAATATTTAATTATACGTCTGTAGTTTATAGCATAAAATTAAATGTGTGGGAGGCCATTGTTTCAGGTGAAGAAAACGTGTATTCAAGCCATGCTAAATTTATGTTTAAACTAGAAATCTGGAAAAAGGGTCATCCCTCAGAAGTATTAATCACATCAAAATTACAAGAAAAAGCAGACTCAATTTGAGATAATGAAAAAGTGCAACATTCCTCACGCCCTCTAGCACCGGCTGGGGCGGTATTCTATTTTCAACACTTAAAAAGGCTGGACTCAATTATCCCGAAGGACAAAAACGAAAGAATATAACAACGCTGAAGTGAAGTGCGGGGCAATTTTTTACAGCTGCCACACGGAATTTGACACCTGTTGCTGTGCAGAAAAAGGGTGATCCCTCGGAAGCATTAATCACAACAAAATAACATGAAAATAGCAGGCTCAGTTTGATTGGTTCATCATCCTCATCAAACATCAGGTATTCTAAGCCATGACGATCAACTCACAAAATTTCATTATCACACAATAACAACACTTTGCCCATGACTTCTTTGAAAAAAACAGTTTCAAAGTATCCGAGCATTTATAAGGCAATTTCATTATGTTTCTTATAAACAAGCTTAAGTATGCTGTAATGTAAGTTTCTAGACAAATTTAAGGAATGTTGTCATGTAAAAATAAAGAATCTCACAAGTCATATAATATAACATATATTCGAATGAACAGAAATAATACACCTTAAAAAACAAAATACACTTCACTGATTAAATCATTAGCAACAAACTTTTTAAATACAGAAGAAAGCTGGTCTACCTTCACAGGTAATTCGATTTTTTCAAGGTTGCCATTATTGTCATGTACACTAACATAAAGCCAAAAATATGTCTGACGTCAGCTTATTCTTCATTCATTTTGTTACAATACCTTTCCTGATATTATGTACAGCAAAAGTGATCTCGAAAGTTATAAAATTCCTGAGTTTTGTCTGACAAAAATTGTTAATGATGTTGTTTTCCTAAGAACAGGAAATGACCAGTGTAGTTAAAACGTCAGCAATACATAGCCATATTTATCATCCTCAAGAATGTGTTTGTTAATAAAGAATCGTGTTAAGGTCCCGCCAAATAAAATTTAACATCGGCCAATATCGTAATAAATATAATAATAATAATAATAATAATAATAAAGACTTTATTTAACGAGAGAACTCATTTGAACAAACATATCAATCTTCCATGAGGCCCTCAACAAGGAACAATATAAATTTAACATATTCAAACTATTAAAACACATAAATGTAAAAACATACAGGAGATTATCAATTTGTATACATCAATGTGTGATAAAACCTCAAGTATAAGGTTTTAAAATGGTTAACAGATGTAGCAGACTTAATATAATCAGGAAGGCCGTTCCAAATACAAGATCCAGAATAAACAAAAGACTTACGAAATTGTTCAGTATTTGGTCTAGGGGTATAAAGTTGAAAATCAGATGATGAACGCAAAATGCGAGTATGAACATCTGACGATAAAATGAAATTATTCAATAAATAGGAAGGCGCCTGATTATTTATTATTTTAAACATCATAATAGCTTTTTGAAAAACAACCCTCTGTGAAAAGGTCATCCAGCGGAGTTCAGAAAAAAGTTCAGCAGAAATAACGTTCAAGAAATTACTGATTTGCTTCGATATTTGCCGATGTTATATTTTTTGGCGGGAAAGCATTACAGTAAATCTTTCGTAAAAGACTGTGAATAAATAAGTTACCTACGATACAGAACAATATTGCCAATGGTATTTTGTCATTTTAGTCAACAAACTAACGGCTGTAAAAAGGACAATAACATCCGTTTTTCATTCACAGTATCTCAATGGAAGTCCGGCGGAAATAATTGTGAGAAATATGTCATGTTAATCTAAAATAGTCAGCAATCGCCTGAAAACATATGGGAGGGGGACTTTTTCTAGATAAAAATTGGTATTATTCAAGAGCCGATTTTACAATATATGAAGTTTCCCCGTATTTTAAACAGATTTATTCAAATCATCAACAAAAAAAAGCGAAATGGGCAGATACAGTTATCACAGTTTTAAATAACATTGACTTGTCGGAAGAATGTTAAATAAACAGCAAACATCAGAACGACATTCCGTCCATTCACGGAAGCAATAAGCGTTAGTTCAAAATCATTCCAAAGGCGGAATAACTTGTTTATAGATTAAAATTCATTTGTCTAGAAATAATAAACGGGAAATATTCACGGGGTAAGCAAACGCATGCGGAATAATAATTATATAATAATTCTGATAACTTGTCCTGCATTCTCTGATACCTGTTTGGAGTTCTTTTGACATTTTAAAAGAAAACTGTCGACAACAGGGATTTGAAATTGAAGTTTTTGAATTGATAAAAATTCATTGTGATGAGTAAAGAAAAAAAACTATATTATACGAACTTCCAAAGTAAACTTTGGAAGTAAAAATTACGAAATCGTTATCGTTTGTTTATACACATTAATCTTTGCATTCATGTCTCCCTTCTTGTCCACAATTATACTACAATGAATATACCTTTGAAACAGCACCTGTTCATCGAAATGATAAGAATATAGCCTACAGTATGTGCTTTTTTTATGTATTCTCCTACAATTGATGTCATTGGTCGTTTTGTGATAAACATTAACTATTGTGTTAAAGTGCCATTATGGTCATTTTTCTCGCTGTGAAGTTGAGCTGAATTAGTAATGCCTTTCACAAGATTGACTATCATAATGATGAATGAACGGTATTTATAGATATATCTATAGGTCACAAGGATTATTGATTGATACAAAATTGAGCAAAAGTATGACAAAATGAACAGTTATTTATACTTCCACCTGTGCACTCATCATTTACACTTCAAAGTACATAATATCATTTAAAGTAGTGAAATTCAAAACAGGCGATTTTTACTTTACACATTCCATGTTTTAAGGTTTTTCAATAAAATCAATATTGATACCAATCTTTTTTTTCAAATTGTTATGACATATTTTCACAGTATTTCTAAGGCGCAATATTGTGATTTCTTTGAAATATATTTATTGCTCTATGCAAAACAATTTTCTTCGTCATTATAACAACATAATCCGCATACATTCCTGAAAAGTGTTAAACATTGTATGACAATTTTAGAAAAGTCAACTATGCTCATAACATAATGATTATGACAAATATGTTATTTTAGCTTTAAATCAACGCTAAATTAATGTGTATAATTCGGTTAAGAAATGAACCATTGGTTTTCAATTTACATTATCAGGTATATTTGTAACACAATGTGTTCGTTTAGCTCAGAAAGTCTGCGGAATATTTTATACATAAACTTTAAATTCGTTCATTTAATAAATATTTGTATTTCATATTTCACTAAGTAACGTGGAAGATGATGTTTGTCTATACCTACAACGGTTATGCATGCACTTTTTGCAATTTCTAGTTGTCTCTGGATTGGGAAAATTATTGATTTTGAACAACCTGAATTTCATAGCTCAGTTGAATGAGAAAAATGAAGTAAGACAAAAATGTAACAAAATGAAATATATGGGTGGTCAAACAATTCATAAATCATATATAATAGAAAGCTTATGATGGAATCTGTTTACATTTTCGTTAATACTAATTACTGTACACTACGGCGAATACCCTATTTATGATGAATGCGAATTCACGTAGTAAAAGAAAACTAAATTATCATGATGTTATGCTATAAAAGGTAAAAGAAGTATTGTTGCTAATGAACATTTCCCTTGTAAACATACATTCCGCTATGTTTATGTCTCTAGACGTTAGAAACAGTTTTATGACAAAAGGTTGCAAAGTATGTAGACACAAAAAAATTTATAAAGGATAAAGATGATAAACTCGCCGTTAACTATAGTCGAATATAAAGAATTTTATTTCTATATTTTGACTTTGACTATTTTATATTGAAAGCAACAAAAGTTTTATTTCAGTGTAAAAATGATACCATATTATCACTGGGTACAACTTTTCGATGACCATGTGTTCTATTGTTCATACATTTGTTGTTCTAAATCTTCAACTTGTAACTTTTTGTTATTTTTACAGTCAAATGTAGAAGTACAAAAGTATTGCTACATTGTTGCTGCAGCTGAAAATTTTAAATATTTATTTCCTTTTATTGTATTCTTCAACGTCTATTCTTGTGAACTTGTTGTCTACCTTAATTATCTTGCTAAGGAATAAATTGTTCTTTCTAGATAATTTAGCTGGGTAATATTGTCAGATGTAAGTATTGAATGATCTTCAAGAGCAAACGCTGCAAAAATTTAATGTTTTGTTTATAAACATCTGCTTGCTTCTCAAATTCATTAACATATAAACAACATTTTTAAAACAATGTTTAAGACATATTTTTATTCATTAAATTTTGAATTCTGCTTAAGCCGGTGCTAAGGGGTGTGGACGGTAATTGCATGTTCCAGTACCGTCCATGAACAGGCTCAACAAACCGGGTCTGCGACATTTTCAATTTTGTCGTTTTGGACGTTTTTTAGGGATTCAGTTTTTCTCTGTGATGTTTTCATTCTATTCAGTTCGAAAAAAATCATATTAAAAGAGTGACACTTCATGCTTGAGCCATAAACAATCTTCTTTTTTTTCTGATGACGTTACAATTATTATGTAATTTTGTGTTGGTTTCTTCTTTGCAAAGAAATGAGTCACTTAATTACCGTGAAGTTTAGTTTTTAAAGGTCCTTAGTTAACTTTATTATTTTAAAATGCTTCCGCTATCTTATTTTTACAAATATTATTTTTTATATCAGCCTTTTTCTACGGTTATAAGAAAAGATGTTATGTTGATAGATTGGGTATGCTTGTATTTTAACCGTTACCAACACTAATAGCATGGTTTGTTTATTTTAACTTTTATCCGAGATCATTTCAATGATTCGAATTATTAATTTAAAGGATTCAATACCACCGCCCACTCCTGTAAGCAAGGTTTTGTTGAACTTGCATATTTTTCATGATCAGCACTTAAATAAAACCGAGTCTGGGTTCCTTATTCGTGTTTTTTGTCCTCGGTGTTGTTGTTGTCATTGGTCTCGCGGCCTCCCTTTTCAAGAATTCGTTATTTATCAAAACAAGCAGGGAGTTAAGTGACGCGTGTAGGCCCTTGATCCAAATGTTTAAGTGCTGAAGAGCATCAGCTGATTGTGGCGTATCAGGTGTTTAACTAAACGTTATCTGTTATGAACTGATTCAATAAAACCGAGTCCTCCTATTATTTTCAACTAATTTGTTTCATTTTTTTTTATTTTTCATTGCCCCCAGTGGTGTTCCCCCTTTTCAAGAAATTATATACTCACAAAAAAAAAAATGCTCAATATTGTATAGGCATCAGCGAAACGTTGTCACATCAGTGTTGTAGTTTTATACGGTTAATTGGAAATCATTAAAAATTCCAATAAGTTTATGTTGTTAATGATTGAAGCCGCTTAAGACGGTGTCACGAGGCGCGAGATATGTTCAATTGAATTAAAATCATATTACAGTTTTCGCCGCTTCGTTACTTTACTACGCTAACAAGCGAAAGGAAGTATAGCAAAAGTAAGGAATTTCAAAGCAGAAAATTTGTAACCACTTTGTAAATTAATGCCCTAGAAGTAAGTATTGTGGGGCATAGTGAAGTCTTATGTAGCATTGTCAGGCGAACTGCTTATCTAACTTGAAAAGCAAGTTATCGCAATACATCAATCGTTTTGTACCATCAAATCTGCATATAAAATGTATTAAAAATCAATAACTCATTCGTAAAGGAGTGGCATAAAAAAAAATTGTTTCAGGATGGGGGGGGAACGGTTACCAAGGAGGGAGATCTTATTTAATTGTCAGGAGTTTTGTGAAAATGTCACGGAGATTGTCGGAAAACATTTATATACTACAACAACATTCGTAAAAAAATTATTTTCATGTTTTAGTTGCTAAATTAAGCTTTCCTTCCATCTTATATAATGTGTCAAAAACTAATTCATATGCCATTGTTATCGCCTGTTGCTTGAAATCTGGTAGCTTTGAGTAAAATTTTCAAATTATTTGCTTTGCAAGTATTGACCTGTTGATTTCTGGTCTTCATCCTTGCCATACATAATTACCTAATTATAATGCAAAAGAAAGCCCAACGCGGCAAAACTGAAAATGTTGCAGGCTCGGTTTGATTGAGCCTGTTCATGGACGGTACTGTCAAGTGCAAACTACGTCACGCCCCAACACCGCTTAAGCAAATTCAACTTTAACATAAAATGGTAAAATTTAAAAAATTTTTAAACTCCGCAATGTGTTTTATATGGCGGTTATCATGGAAATTTAATGTGAACGTTAGTGCCCTTTCCATGAAAAGCGGATAGGTCCCAAATAAAAAAAAAGCGTGTGCCTAAACGAGAAAACAATGGACGGAAAAAAATAAAATGGAATTTTAAAGGGGGGGATTGAGGTTTTTAAACATTGGAATTTCTAAGAAGAAGATTTTCTACATATTTTTTTCAAGTCTTTTAAAAATAAACGACCGGGGGCGAACCAATTTTTAACCCCAGGGAAAGATTTTCTTTTATAAAATTAAAAGAGACTACTAGCAATGTTTAATTGGGAAAAATCTTTGGGTCTTTTTCAAAAATAATTTTAAAAGAAGAATTTTAAGTGTTGAGAATGAGTACCGCTCAAACCCGTTGCTGGGTGGCGTGAGGGATGTTGCACTTATTTCATTCATCCCTCATGTACAGACTCAAATCAAACGGAGTCTGGCAATTTTCATGTAATTTTGTTGTGATTAATGCTTCCGAGGGATCACTTGTTTCCAGATTTTTTAAAATTATTTGTAATAAATGTCTTTATAAAGTAATTATCCCCCAATGACTGGCCAACATCTAATGCTTTAAGTAATTGTAGTGCTCTGGAAAAAGTCTATAAAGTTAATTTTACTATATACTGACGAGAAGATTTTTTCTTTTTTTAAGGTATAACATTTATAAGCTCCTGTGACTTACCTATACATCAGACTGGAAGTCAAAATCGGGGTAAAATTACTGACAGGGGTTAGAAAAATGGTATTTCTCAGCTCATATGACAATAGAGTAATTGACCGTGGGTTAGATTCATATTTCACTCAATACTTTAATTTTCAATGAATGGATATGAAACACATTATTTCATTTATGTACTTGACATACACATTCTGAGTGAGATAGTTAAATAGTTGACTTCTAGCAGAGCAAGAAAAACACATAACTAGTGTACTGGGTGTATAAAATATGTGCTTGAAAGTGTATCTGGTATTATGATTATATACTAACTGAGTATATCATATAAACATGAGCTGTGAAATGATAAAATGTAAATCATCTTCATGCGGGTTGTTTATCATTTTAGTGTTTGGCCTGTCCGTGCTCTGCCTTGTGTCCTATTCTGTTTTTGTTTGGACAGCCGCCTTTCCTTGTTGATCTTGTTTATTATATTTCATTAGTAGTACAATAATTATCATCATTATTATCATCAGTTTTTTCCCAAATATATATGGGAAGTGAAGCACCAGACGGGGTAGGTTCTTTGTTGGCTGCAAATATACATGTACAAAGATTACAAGCATAATTTATGCAAGTATAAACATAAAACTGCAAAACTCTTGATATCATTATTAAATAGAGGTTATGGTTCAATACTGTTTTTTTTTTATTTTGAACGATTTGAAAAGACTAACAGTATTTTCCTTGTTATGATATTTTTTACTGTTTCCCACAAACTTATCCGTTATTTATATAATGTTATTCCGCGTCCAATATTTTAAGACATGCCGAAATAGAAATATCTTCATGATGATCAATTAAATTCTAAATTCTTTGCTTTTGCTCCAGCAGTTTCAAAAATTAATGTTTCATCACAATTTGGTTATCTATTCATATCTTTCTTTTTTTAGGTTATGCGACATTCATGAAATGTTCTCAAATTATAAGATATAATATCTTGCTAGCTAAGATAAACTTTAAAGCTTTAGAAGTTGTAGCATTATGCATAAAAAGTTATCTTTTGTTATAAATTTGTATAATAATCACTGATTTCTGTTATACTCGTACTCAAATCTTCTTACATTGTGATGCACGGTTATGTCGTTTTGAAGCTGATTGATGATAAACATTTTTCAAATGCGCAGTCTTTCAAAAAACTTGAGAAAACACTGAGTTACTATTATAACGGACACCTTTGCATTGACAACAATGACGGATGTGTTTAACATTTTGGTTAAGTTTTCCACTAAGGCATTTGTGGGCACTCTGTGAGCACACTTTCTACAGTAGATTTTGTTTCAGACTTGAATCACAAGCGCTGTATATAAGAACACACAGATATGACCGAACAATTTTAAAGACAATTTTAAAAACTCGATACTGTTTTAAAGAAGGTGCAAAGGCAACTAATATAAGCAATAAATGAGTAATCAAGCTTGTTTTAAGAAAGATTTGAGATCGAAAGTTTCATATACCGGCTATTTTGCCATCACTAACACAGTCATTGGACAAACGAATTTAAAAACTGGTTATTTATTATAATAATTATTATACTGGATTTTATGATGTCTTTTATATTTCATTGAAGAAATGCCGATTACTGATTTGTGCCCTTTAAGTTAATCCCGCGTTATGCCTTTAGAAGGACGTAACTGTTTTTTGTTTGTAAAAAACATTATATTACGTAGTGTAAATAAAATAATAGGGGAAGATAAAATTTTTAAAAAAATAATTTTAATTGACTATTGTTTCCCCTTTAAAAAGTGTATTTTAAAAATTCTTCCAAAAAAGGAAAAAATAAGGCAATTATTCTATTTATTTTTCTTTCATTTTAAGAAAGTTTAAAAATTAATGCACTTACACACTAAAAGCATTATATCGTTGAAAATGTGCCTCCTTATATTGTAAAATTTAAAAATCGTTGACCCACGATAAGTAGGCTATCAGTGAGAAAAATGACCCTGAATTAAGCTTAAAAATACATGACCTGACTTTGCCTTACTCCTACATTTAACTTTTTTTGTAAATAAAAATAGAGAAAAACAGAATCCCTTAAGAAAGTCAAACAAGGGCAAAAAATTAAAAAATCTCCAGGGCTTTGTTTGTTCAAGGACGGTTACCC